>NW_006922096.1:985454-1008895 GCF_000298275.1 Orycteropus afer afer | reverse complement strand
CGCAGCTCCGTATGTCTCCTTTTTTTGGTATTTTCACGCAAATTCTTCTGCTAATTGGGATTTAGTCCAATTCTGTATCTTTCCCTTCAAGGCTCAGGGGTCCGAGATTATCTTCTGTGTCTGTGCTAATTGGTTTCCCTTTTCTTTGTTGAAGAGGATCTGTGCAATCCTTCTGCCTAGTCCACCATCTTGCCGGAACTCCCAGTAGTTAAATTTTTGAGAATGAAAAATTATATGTAAATTTTTTACTGCACTGGAGGGCGATGCCCCTAATCCCTGTGTTGTTCAGGGGTCAACTGTATATTGTAGGTGATCAATATCAGGCTTCTCACTTTTGGAGAAATAGTTACAGGTTAGGAAAGAAGATGGACTAAAATGTACCCTGTACACTATACTGTTGAGAAGTATCAGTGTGAATTCATATTTTTAAATATATACATAGATAAATCAAAATCAAACTCACTGCTGTTGAGTCAGGTCTGACTCATAGCAACCCCTCCTTGGGTTTCTGAGGCCATATCACTAAGGAAGTAGATGGCCCCAGATTAAAAAATATATATATATATAGGTGTGTTTATGTTTTCTAGCTCTTCTGTTTGTTTTTTAAGCTGAGGTAATACATATTCATTACCAATCTAGAGATTGTTGTCCATGTGGGGAACCAGGAGGTAGATATAAGAAAACCAAAAAATAAATTCAGTGCCATCCAATTAATTTCGACTCATAGAGAACCCCACTGGGTTTCCAAGCCTATACATCTTTATGGAAGTTGACTGCCTCATGTTTCTTCTGTGGAGCCAGATGGGATTGAACTGCACACCATTTCAGTTAGCAGCCAAATGCCTTAACCATTACACCACCAGAGCTTCTTAGGTGTAAGAACAGAGTAAAAATTTCCTTACCCTACCCTTCCTGGGATTCTGGTGTATATATACATTTGTGTATGTACATACACACACACACACACACACATCCACCACTTGTCTCTCAGTGTGTCGTACTCTGTTGCCTTACTTGTTGCTGTGATGCTGGGAGCTAGTATTTCAAATACCATACCAGAAAAGGCACCCATGGGAGACAGAGTTCAGCAGAGACTCTCAGTCTAACACTAGGAAGAAGGACCTCGTGATCTAGTGCTAAAGAAATTGGCCAGTAAAACCTTATGAATAGCAGTGAAACACTGTCTGATACATTACTGGAAAACTTTAACTAGCAGAGGAACATTGTCTAATATAGTGCCAGAGGATGAGCCCAACATGTTGGAAGACACTTAAAATATGAATGGGGAAGAGATGCCTCCTCAAAGTAGAGTTGACCTTAATAATATGAATGGAGTAAAGCTTTTGAGACCTTCATTTACTCATGGCATGCCTCAGAATGAGAAGAAACAGCTGAAGACATCATTATTAGTTGGAATTTGGGCTTTACAAAGTGTGACTCTAGAAGAGTAGAAGTCATCAAAAAGCAATGGTATACAAAGATTGATATCATAGGCATTAATAAGCTGAAATGGACTGATATTGGCCATTTTGAATCAGACAAGCATATGGTCTACTATGCCAGGCATAACACGTTGAAGAGGAATTGTGTCACATTCATTATCAAAAAGAACATTTCAAGCTCTATCCTGAAGTACAGTGCTGTCAGTGATAGGATAATATTCATACATTTACAAGGGATACTAGTTAATACTACTACTATTCAAATTTACATACCAACCACCAATGCCAACAATGAAGAAATTTAAGATTAACAACTTCTGTGGTCTGAAATTGATCAAATATACAATCAAGATACACTGATAATTACTGGTGATTAGAATGCAAAAGTTGGAAATGAAGTAGAATTGGCAGCTGAAAAATATGTCCTTGTGATAGAAGTGATGCTGGAGACACCATGATAGAATTTTGCAGGACCAATAACTTATTCATTCCAAATACCTTTTTTTGCAGCACACAAACAGTGACAGTACATGTGTATCTTACCAGATGGAACACACAGGAATCAAATTGACTATATCTGTGAAAATATTCATTGGAGAAGCTTGATATCAGGTGGAACTAGGCTAAGGGTGGACTGTGGAACAGACCATCAATTACTCATGATAAATGGAAAAATATTAAAGTTGTCAAGGATTTCATTTTACTTGAATATATCATCAGAGCATATGGAAGCAGCTGTCAAGGAATCAAATGATGTATTGCATTGGGCATATTTTCTGCAAAAGACATCTTTAAAGTGTTAAAAAAGCAAAAATGTCACTTTGAGGGCTAAGGTACTCCTAACCCAAGTCATAGTATTTTCACTTGTCTCATATGCATGCAAAAGCTGGATAATGAATAAGGAAGACCAAAAAAGAATTGATACATTTGAATTATGATGTTGGTGAAGAATATTGAATGTACCATGGACTGCCGGAAGAATGAAAAAATCTGTCTTGGAAGAAATACAACCAGAACATTCCTTAGAAGTGAGGATGGCAAGGTTTTGTCTCATGTACTTTGGACATGTTGTCAGAAGGGGCTAGTCTCTGCAGAAGGATATCCTGCTTGGTGAAGTAGAGGGTCAGTGAAAAAGAAGATCCTTAATGAGCTTAATTGACACGGTGGCTGCAACAGTGGGCTTCAGCATATGGTGAACATAGCAAGATTGTAAGGATGGCATATGTACATATACATGTATTGTTGTTGTTGTTGTTGTTACGTGGTGTCGAGTCAGACCCAACTCATAGCGACCCCTCCTTGGGTTTCTGAGACAGTGTCACTACGGAAGTAGATTGCCTCATCTTCCTTCCGAGGAGTGGCTGGTGGGTTTGAACCCGCCTGCCTTCTTGTTAGCAGTCAAGTGCTTTAGGCACTAAGCTACCAGAGCTCCTATATACACATATATACTTAGATATTTGTATACATGTGTATGTGTTTATGTATATATGTAGACATGTACACACATGCATACATATGTATATACATATACATTTTAAGCAGCCAATTGTATTTATTCATTTCATTTTAAATTTTGTTTTAATCTCTTTATTTTCATTGGTTAGAACTGGTGTCTGTGCACACAATAATTTATTTACTTTTGGGATTTATAGAGGTAAGAAGAAAATACTTATGTGGTGAAATGTCTTTTGTGAAGAGTATAAAGAAAAACACAGTTGTGGAATTTCAAATCAGAATTATTTTTGAATATTGGTTTTTCTATTCCTGAAAATGTATGTCTCTCCTTATTAATTCTTTACTCAATAACTTATAACTATCTTTCTCTTTGTTTTCAGCTACTTCCTAGAGAGAAGAAATGTTACTACCTCAGCTGGAAACTATGTGACCCAGCAAAGTGAGTCTGTGCATTTAAAGTCTGTGTAATTTAGTTAGCACTCATTTGATAGCATTAAATCTGTTACAATTGTGATTGAGGAGGCAGCCCACCTGCGGAATAGCAAGTAATGGGAATAGCTGTCTGCCTGTCTTCTTACCACTTCAGACACTTTTAAAGGTGTGTGAATAAAAGTCAGTATCATGCCCTCAGCTTCCTTGGAAATTTGCACATGCTTATGTGAAAAGACTTTTTTTACACAGGCTTCATTTATCCTTAGCTACAGTCAAAGGTATTTAGCTAAGTTAAAATGGATTCTGGAAGTCTGAGCTACAGGACAAAGATATATAGAAGGTAATTTTACCATGGCAACAGGAAAAGCTTAGCATTATTACTCAGGTAAATTGGTCATTGACAGAAGCCTTTCTTTCCTTTTGAAAATTTTGCTGGTACGTGTTCAGGAACATTCATGTCAACAAAAACATGGCAAATACTTGGTTACTGAACTGCTAATAGATTTTTACAGTGGCAGAAAATGCAGGTGTTGAGGGTTTTATATTTTTATTTTTTGTGACTCAGTGCCATTCAAGAATGGTAGAAATTCTCTTGAAATAATTCATTTAATGGTGTGCTAACAGCCATGGTGTTAGAAGAATTATATAAGTAGATTCTAGAATTTTGAACAGTATAACCTCTTACACTTTATAACATAGTTGTTATGTTAGTTGACTTTTTGTAATCACTTACTGAAAACTGTAAAAGAATTAAGGTGAATTATGAATTCTGTGCCATGTATGTTGTTGTTGTTGTTATGTGCCATTGACTTGGACTCTATTCGTGGTGACCCCTCCTTGGGTTTCCGAGACGGTATCACTACGGAAGTAGATTGCCCAACTTTCCTTCCAAGGAGTGGCTGGTTGGTTTGAACTGCCAGCCTTCTGGTTAGCAGTCAAATGCCATGTATACTGTTCTCTTATTTAGAAATTTACATTAAAATGGTACCACCAGTTTCCACTGTATGTGGAAAATATGTTTGGCTATATTAATGTGGGATATATATGACACATGGCAATTTAAGAAATGGTACTGATTGGTATATACAGTGAGTGCTATATCAAAAAGATGGTAAGAGTTGATTTATGGGTAAGAATTATAAGTTCTATTTTATATTCTCAAAGAATTAAGTTTACGATGTGGTATGGTATTGCTATGAAATGAACACTTTTTTTTTTTTTTTTTTTTTAATCAGTATTTCACATTATTCACCTCTTTCCATTTTCATCCTATAATTCCCCCAAAAGAGTCAAATGAGGAGAATTCATCTTCCATTTTCCCTTATGGAGAGACTTTTCTCTTCCAGACACTAGAAAATAACAAGGTTAGTCCCATACATTTAAACTTTTCTCCATATCCAGTTTTTTGCTCTTCTGTTTATGTATGTACCTTCATTTTCCTGTGTACTGTGTGAAGAATGCCTTATATTGAGGAATGAAATTTCCAATCAGTAAAATCTGTTTAATAAAATAGTTCTATAACTTTATATGTCATAAAAACACATTTGCAGTTCAATTTCAAGAAATACAGAATTGTGGGATTTTTAAATTTACCACAGAATAATGTTACTTCAATAACAACATAAAATACAATTAAAACATAAAAAACAAAACAAAAATCTGGATTTTATTTCTTTGTATGCTCAAATACAAACTTATGAAGTGTTCTGACTTCCAGCTCTTCATATGTCTTAATTATTTGATTTGTAACTCAGTCTTTCCTCTCCATTAATTGTACCATTTCACTGTTTTATTTCTTGGTTTGATAAAAGAGATGTTGGAAAATAAAAGGAAAGCAGGAAAGTAAAATGACTTCTATTATTGTTAGCATCTTTTTTTATTAGTTGAAATTATGATTTATTAATGTTTTAAATAAAATAGTGAAAAAAAAAGGCAATGAAAGACTACTGTTTAAGTGTAGTCTCCTTGATTATATTGATTTTACTGAAAATTGATCTAAGCAACATTTGGTTATTAAAAGTAATCACAAATGTTGTGGACCTTCATAGAATATTGTTTCATAATTAAAATAAAAAACAGCAACAGAACCAATAAATGCATTTATTTATTTTTATAGAAGAAATCAATAAGGAATGAATTTTGGACCCATGAGGAAACACTTAAAGGGGAAGCAACTACTGAAAAGAACTCTCTTTTGGTCAAATCAAGGTATGTTGTCATGGATTGATCATGATTAATTTTTTCAAATAAAATACTCTAAAATGTTTTTCCTCGTATTATAATTCTAAGAAATAATGATAATTACTTTGGTATGATCAGGTGTTTTGTTTCTGTGTGCACCCATTGTGATGATTGAATGCAAGGGGTCAGGACATGGGGTCTAGAGTGATATTCCATAGCAGATTGTTTTAGTCTGTCTTTGATTGAAACCTCCCCCCACAAAGTGGCAAATATGTGGTGACCTTGACTGTACCTTAGAGATGATAGATATGTTAATAAATAGGAGAAAGGGACAATTTAATATATCACCTTGTAAAGTGCAGTGTAATGTGTCCTTTTTAATGGAGGGTCAGCATGGACAAGAAGCTTGAAAATTATTTATTTATTTGGATCACACATGAAATTAAACTAAACTTATAGTCACCAGTTTAAATTTTATGTTTGTTGTAATTCTCCTCCCCCCAGCTTTATTGGGAATTGGAATACTGGATCATTACCTGATGTTTGTTTTATTTTCTATATATCCTTCATTTTCCTAGGCTAACAATTAAGGATAGCCTTGTTAAGTAGGTTTCCGTAAGTGGAAACTAAATAATTTCACACATTTAGCAAGTATTTGACTTGAATCTATTATAATATAAACTGGTAGAAGGCTGCTAAATCTATTTTTGAGCAAGAAATGCTTTTTAGAACACTATATCCAGGAGTATGTAATTTTACCTCTATGTATATCTATTTCATTGATTAGTAAAAACTTCATTGTAATGGGTTTTATTGTACATAAACAACTGGGAAAATCTGTCATTCCTTAAATCTATAGGAATATACTTAGCTCTAATGAGTATGTTCCAGTAAATATTTTATAGTATTATATATTGTACACTGAGCCTGCCTTGTGTTCTGCTAGCAGTGAGGTGTAGTTTTTTTTTCCCTCATTAGTATAGCAAAATACTGAAGCTCTTAGCAGTTAGACATATTCTCTGTTTTCTTGTATTTTGGTAGAGCATGGGGTTTGCAGAGTTTGTTAGGAAAGTTTGAGGGACACAAATTGTAATTAATTGAAAAACACATACCCACAAACAAGTTGCCATTGAGTCAGTTCCTACTCGTGGTGACCCTGTGTGTGTCACAGAAAGACTGTCCTCAATAGGAATTTCAGTGACTGATTTGTAGGAAGCAAGGCTAAGTCTGTCTCCAGGATGCCCTCTGGATATACTTGAACCTCCAACCTTTTGATTAGTAGCTGAGTGCGTAAACTGTTACCGCCCAGGGACCCCTAAATTGGAAATAAGATCTCAGGATAGATATGTTAGTGGTTCTTGATGGTCCAGAGAGTGTGTCGGGCTGACCACTAATGTTGCTGTTGAAGGTGTTTAAATTATAATGTAAAGAATATGGTCAGTCTCCATTCTTACCAATCTGCATCCAATCTCCCATAATAAAAGGGACCAGATTTAAATTGTACACAGGGAAAAACTTGCTAATAGTGTTCAAATATGTCCTAGGATAATGATGATTTCCATTTAATTATCTGGAAGGTTTTAAAATTTGCCATTAGGGCTCATCGAACTCTTAAGATTTTCTTAGTCTTTATTTTTGTGATCTTCATTTATAACTAAAAACAAATGACTGCTTAAGTGGCATTTAGTGCGCTGAGATACTAACACCTCTTCATTCCATTTAGCATCTACGATAACAGGGTGGAGAAAACCAGTGAAGATAAAGTGGAAGATATTTGGATACCTCGAGAGGACAAAAATCATGTTCTAATAGACTCTGCTTCTGAATCGGAATACTCAACAGTAGAAGAGTGTTTTCACAGCTTAAGAAGAAAAAGTTCAAAGGCATCTAAATCTAGGGCTCAAAAAGTGTTGAATTTGGACCCTCTTACTAGGCACAGTTACCCATTTAGCTCAATAAGTGGAAATGCTGCTTCGTCAACCATTTCCTCGAATGCAATATCTCCTTATGCTTGTTTTTATGGATCATCTGTAAGGAAGGTTAAATCTGGGTGGCTGGACAAACTCTCTCCTCAAGGGTATGTATTTTTTAATTTCATAAATAACATTTTTTGAAAATTCACACACTCACAAGTTGCCATTGAATCAGTTGATCTACATCCCACCCACACATAGAGAGATACAATGATTAGGGACTTTTAATATACTTTTGCAAATGCCTTTGTGTCTTTAGACATAAAGTGTAAAGTGTAATATGCTATGTGGAAGGCTGGATTAAGATTCTGATTAGCAAATGAAAGGTGAAAGTTTCGATTTTACATCTAGGTCTTTAACGTTTGTTTCTAATTTTGCACTATTCTGTGTCTGAATTTGTAATGAAGAAAAACAACACAGACTGAATTAATATTACTCGACCCATGCTATTTGGCTTTTGGTCATATCATAACAGTGTTCTGTTTGGGTATACAAGGCTTATTGTACTTAGGGGAAAGTACGTCATTGTTAGAGTTCAGTCTTCATTGTTATTGATAAATTGTTTTGCCTTAGCATGTTGCACAGAAATCAGGACCCCTCAAATATTATACTTTTAAAACATTATTTCTGATCTTTACAAAATAACTCTGCCCCTTAAGTATTTTCTAATACTGAAAAATGTTTGGGAAGGGATTATATGTAATTAGAATTGTTTTCTGGCATCCTAAAATATAGGTGTTTTTGAAATATTTACTTGAAATATTCCCCATGAATTATTTAGGTAATTTTGTGATTAAACTTCTCGTGTTTAAGTAGTTAACTTGGTGTGCCTCTACAATGTGCTGGCTTTTTCTCCTATACCCCTAAAAGTGTTCACCATTTCTACAGTGTCTTGGTTTGATCTAAAATCAATTTTATTAGCAATAAAATGATCAGAAGCAGCCTCAGATGAATAATAAGAGCAGGAATTAAATTTCTTAAGAAAGCAAAAAACAAAAACAAACTCAAAACATATATGGTTACTAATTATATGATTAATAATTTATATGATTGCATCCTTTTTTGAATAAACCGAAAATGAGTATTTCTTAGTCTGCTGTGTACAGTGATTTTTCAGCTATCAGTATTTTCAAGAAATCAATATTCAGATACCAAAGTTATGAGTCAGCATTCAGATACACACACTATTGAAATTAAACAGTGAGTTTGAATATTCCCAATCTTTCGTTTCTATAAAATGTAAGTGTTTAGGGAGAGCCAAGTGCTCTTTCAAAATATCACCAGCACATTTAGTCAACTCTGGGTATGGAGCCCTGAGGAGCTGTGGTTTCCTGTGTGATCTCCAGTGGTGTCTTATTCTTTACAGAGTAGATATGTTTATGCTTCAGGCACACTGACAGACTTCACCATTATAGGCCTCCTTGGACACATTTGCCAATATTTGCCCTCTCTCTTTATCAGAACTCCTGATTTTCTATCCTTTCTATTCTGAACCTGCCCAAGGTCAGATGTTACAAGTTTTCTAGATTTGTATTTTTTCATTTCAGGGGAAATAATTGGGTGTTCTGCTTTAAAACGTTTTCTCCTGGACACCAGGATAAATGGAGATGGGAAAGTAAACAAAGGAGCTTGTTATATCACCAGAATATTTAAAACCCTTTTATGTGATTATGTTGCTGTGCATTGAAAGAAAATAAAAATTAACTGGCTAAGATGCATGTATTTATTAGTTAAGAAGTAGAATTTGAATTTTCCCTTTCCCTAATTAGACCACAGTAGGCTATTGTTAGGGTGTTTAAGACGTTCATTAATTAGACTAAGTGATGCCTTCACATTGCTTTTGCAGAGGTTGTTAGGCTTTGTGAAACTCACATGGTCACAGGTTCCTTTGGTGCAAGTAGCACAGACTCAGGTGGCATTCTGAATTCCATAGAGTCAGGTCAGCAAACGTTTTCTGAAAAGGGTCAGATTTTATTTTAAGCTTTACAGGCCATACGATCTTTGTGGTAACTAATCAACTAAGCAGGCTTAGCATGAACAGAGCCATATATAGGCAATATGTAAACCAATGAGTGAGGCTTTGTTCCAATAAAACTTTATAATAAATACAGATGGTAAATCAGATTTTGCCTATGGGCCATGGAAGGATAAACTAGATTAGATGGTTCATTGAAATTGTATCTCACTTAGCCTACTCCATCTCTCCTGGGTCCCAAATTAAAAATTACATCACACAGTAAGGATCACTATCTATTAAATATGGAAGTATTAAATAGCAATTGTCCTTCTCTGGACCTTACCAAAAAAAACCAAAACCACTGCCAATGAGTTGATTCCAACTCATAATGACCCCCATTGGGTTTCCAAGGTGGTAAATCTCTACATAAGTAGATTACCCCACCTTCCTTCCATGGAGTGGCTGGTGGGTTTGAACTGTTAACCTCCTGGTTAGCAGTCAAATGCATTAGGCACTGGGCCACCAGAGCTCCTTTCTCAGCACCTTTACTCTTGATTTTTCTCATGGAATTCTCTTCCCCCCAGTGAGCAGCATACTTTGGACCTCATACTCCCCTCACCTTCCTGAAATTTTTACTGTAATGTTACCTTTGCCATTGGGCACTGATCACCAACTTTAATATTATACCTTTCCTGTCTGCAGTCATTATTTTAATTATTTTTTCTGTGTTAGATGATTTATTTATTTCATATGTGGTCCACGATTTTGTTTACTGAGGTAACCTTACTACTTAGGATATCATCCAGGACATGGTAGCTGCTCTTCATATTTGTTGTTGAGGGTATAAGTAAGAAACCCAGCATTATTTATTTCTTTTAAATATTCTAAAACAGCTAGTGTATTTACTTACAGGGACTACATAAGAAAAATTACTAAACTCTGAACACTGTATTAGTGGTTGAAAGTCTATAGGTGCCATTGATGCTGCTGGTGTGCCTAATAGAGAAGTGAAATCTCTTTTTTTTAATAATTTTTAATTCTTTTTTAAATTAAACATGATATATAAAAAACACAGTTTATAACAAAGAGCCACGCTCAGTTACCATTTTTCAAGTAGTGTTTGAAACTATCCTCCATCACGAGTAACAGTAAAAAAAAAAAAAAAATTCATAATCTGTATATTTCATATGGTTGAGTGTATATTTGCTTTTGAAATGGAAATAACAGTTTTGAACCAATGCACAGTATGTGAAAACTGCCCAATATTTAGTAAGAAAATAATTGCATGTTATGTAATGAAAGAAATACTGAAACATTTCCAGTTAAGCTTAAAGTATGAAAAAAGTATTTAAATATTTAAAAATTTAACTGTAATGTCATATGAAATGATCCTGTAGGATGAGATGGTCGTATCCTTTCTCCACATTTGTTTAATCTGTATGCTGAACAAATAATTCTAGAAGCTGGACTATATGAAGAAGAATGCAGCATCAGGATTGGAGGAAGACTGATTAACAACCTGCAATATGCAGATGACACAACCTTGCTTGCTGAATGTGAAGATGACTTGAGGTACTTCCTGATGAAGATCAAAGACTACTACAGCCTTCATTATGGATTATAACTCAACATAAAAAATCCTCACAACTGGAGCAGCAAAAATATGATTAGCAGAGAAAAGATTGAAGTTGTTGGAGATATCATTTTACTGGGATCCACAGTCAACACTGGTGGAAACAGCAGTGAAGAAATCAAATAACGTATTGGATTGGGAGAATCTGCAGAAGACCTATCTGAGGTGCTAAGGAGCAAAGATGTCCCTTTGAAGACTAAGGTGCCTAACCTAAGCAATGGTATTTTCAATAGTCTTATATGCATGTGAAAGCAAGACAATGAATAAAACCAAAACAAAAAACCAAACTCACTTCTGTCGAGTCGGACCTGACTCATAGCGACCACTCCTTGGGTTTCCGAGGCAGTATCACTATGGAAGTAGATTGCCCAACCTTTCTTCCGAGGAGTGGCTATGAATAAGGGAAATCAAAGAAGAGTTGATGCCTCTGAATCCTGGTACTGGTGAAGAATACTGTAAATACCATGGTCTGTCAGAAGAACTGACAAATCTGCCCTGGAAGAATTGCAGCCAGAATGCTACTCAGAAGTGAGAATGGGCAGACTTTGTCTCATCTGTTTTGGTCATGTTGTCAGAAGGGACCATTCCCTGGAGAAAGATAACATGCTTGGTAAAGTAGAAGGTCTGTGAAAAAGGGGAAGACCCTCAATGAGATGGATTGATACAGTAGCTGCAACAATGGGCTCAAACACAGCAAGGATTGTGGGGATGGCGCAGAGCTGGACAGTGTTTTATTCTGTTGTGTATGGGGTTGCTATGAGTCATAGCCTGCACAGCGGCACTTAAGAACAACAGCGTGACATGGTCAGTTTAAAAAAATGGAATGAAAGAAACTTGAGAAAATGCTGAATATGGGTTTTCACCAGTAATTCAAATGTGAAAGCAAATGGAAAGAAAAACAGTGCTTGTTTTTAAAAAGTCTGGTTTTTGATGATAAATTTTTTTCAGCTGTAGCTCAGAAGCTAAAGATTTTCAGCAAATCTGTATAGATGAAAATTTAGTAGACTGGATATAATTTATTCCCACACACCCCAAATTCATAACTCGGACCAGAGAATCTGTGAGTTGCTATAAGGAAAAGAGAACATGGCTGAATTTGTCCAGGAAACACTGCCTCCTGCCTTTCTACCAAGTGATGCACATACTGAGATCTCCAAAAATATCTGTGAAATGAAAATCCGTTTGACTTTTTTTTTTTTAGCTTAATGTTTTCTAAAGATGTTTGTGTGTAGAAATCTGTGTTTTGCATAAACACAGAGCATACTCATAAAATCTGTGATGTATATATTATTTTACTGGACAAGATATTTTAGAATTTCATTTTTGCTTTTTTTTTGGGTGGACTGACTGCCTTTTTTTTTAACCATGGGGAAATTTGATGTGGCAGCATGAGCCTAGGATGGCAGACGCTAAACATGAGGGATTAACTCAGCAATTTGAATATACAGTATGCTTCGAATATACTTAGTACTGTATATTCACAGTACTGAATTTATCCCTCATGTTTAGCTTCTGACATCTTAGGCTCATGCCACCACATCAAATTTCCCCATAGTTATAGTATACTTTAGTAGGAACCTATACATAGAACAGGAGGCTCCCATTCGAACAGAACAAGGGGATACTGCATAGTTTAAAATCAAGAAGGGGGTGCATCAGGGTTTTCACCATACTTATTCAATCTGTATGCTGAACAGATAGTCTGAGAAGCTGAACTGTATGAAGAGAACATAGCATCAGGATTGAAGGAAGAATCATTAACAACCTGCGATACGCTGATGACACAACTTTGCTTGCTGAAAGTGAGGATGACGTGAAGCTCTTACTAATGAAGATTGAAGAATAGTCTGCAGTATGGATTACACCTCAATATAAAGAAAACAGAAATCCTCACAACTGGACCAATAAGCAGCATCACAATAAACGGAGAAAAGATTGAAGTTAAAGAATTTGTATTACTTGTTTCTTCAATCAACACCCATGGAAGCAGCATAGATAATGAGGATATCAGTGGGCAAATTGGCTTCAAAAGACCTCTTTCAAGTGCTGAAGAGCAAAGATGTCTCCTTGAGGATTAAGGTGTGCCTGACACAAGCCATGGTATTTTTAGTCGCCTCATATGCATGTGAGAGATAGACAATGAATAAGGAAGACCAAAAAAGAGTCAACGCTTTTGAGTAGTAGTGCAGGCGAAGAATGATGAAAGTATCATGGACTGCGAAAGGAATTAACAAATCTGTCTTAGAAGAAGTGGAGCTGGAATGCTCCTTGGAAGTGAGAATGGCCAGACTTCATCTGACCTAATTTGGTCATGTTGTCAGAAGGAACCATTCCTTGGAGAAGGATATCATGCTTGGTAAATGGGAGGGTCAATGAAAAAAGGGGAAGGCCCTCAATGAGATGAATTGACACAGTGGCTGTGGCAATGGGCTCAAGTATAGCAGGGATTGTGGAGCTGGCACAGGACCAGGCAGTGTTTCATTCTGCTGTACATAGGGTCTCTATGGGTCAGAGAGAACTTGACCGCACCTAACAACAGTAACATACTTAAATATTGATGGATAACTTTTCTTGTAGGTTCTGTTTATAGCAGAAAAGAAATACATCCCAAAAGAAATATGTCCAAAAAGAAATGAAACCTAAAGATAAAATATATTAACTGGTAGAGAAAGTAGTGCAGAGAATACATCATCATGAATATACAGATGGTTTAGAGAACATTTCTTCATGGAACAGGGTAGCAATTAGCTTCTGGGAAATGGATAGGATTTTAACTGGCATTTTTTGATGGAATTCTTTTCTGGCTATAGGGAGTGAAAAGACCCTGAGGTCAGTGGTACCCAGATGCCTGAAAAGATAGATAGTGGATTGAGACCAAAATGGAAATAGGGATTATTTTATTGAATTTGGACTCTAGAACCAGAAGGAAGAAACTGGCAGTGAGTTCCGTGTTCAGATTCAACAGATAATCATAGCAAATGGAAAAACCAGTGGTTGAACCCCAAGAAAAAGTAAAATCCTAGACACTGCTGTGAGTCACATACCACCCAGAAGTTTGTAGCACATGACTTAGTGGGAGATCAGAGGTTATACTGTTCATGGTTTAGTCAGTGACTGATGGCCCATCCAGTATCCAGAGCTTCCAAGGCTGCTTTGCTCTCCTGGATTACACAGGCTTGAATGGATCAGATCTTAGGATTCTGAGATCCTGTGGCTGGCCTTTCAGTCAAAGTCTAATGTGGTGGGAAGTGGATAACTCTCTGTCTGACCGGGATATTGTTTATCAGTCACCTTGTTAAACTTAATGCCAAATCTTAAATCCCTGATGAAAAGCACTTTTTATACTGATAGATTATTTGATCATTTCTCAAATTACTTATCACTTGAATATAGATTGTAAGAAACAAAGTTTAATGTATTACTTACAGTTTGAGAAAAAATGTTCTGCTCTAGTTTTCAATTAAAATAAATGGCTAATTTCTTTGGATGAATATAGCTGAAGAGAAAGGAACAAACATGTTATAATGGGACAGACTGAAGTCATCCCATTTTTCTTTTGTTTGACTCATTTTCTCAGAGCTTCCATTGCCCACATAAAAGTGAAAAGATGAGACAATGGCCTGATTTGAAAAAGTAGGAAATCTGGGGCCTGACACTTAATTGGTGTTCAATAAATCTGAATTTCTTTTTTCTTCAAACAAACTTTATTTTATTGCAGGTGACTTTCGATGATGTTGTTGAAAATGAGTTCTAGTCACTTTTTCCCTTCACAAATATAAGTTAAATAAATTATATGTTTGCATTGAAAAGTTACAATTAAGAATTTTGTTGGTTGTTACGGAAACACATAGTTTAAAGTATCAAGCAGTTCTGCATGGCTTATTAAAAGAAAATAGCAATTTTTCTTGCCATATAACTTCTTCAAAAGAGGTAGCCACCTTCAATTCTCTCAGTAATTTCTTTTGGTATTTATCTTTTATGTCTTACTGATATATTTATATCAGTTCTTTTTGATTTTTCAGTATTAGGAATTAATTATTGAGGTACCACCATGGAAGATAATGTTTATTCATTTTTACTACTGCCTGTCATAGATACCATAGACACAGTTCCTATCTGTCATCCTTCCAATACAGTTCTAGTTATATGTAAGTAAAGTATTTAGGTTATATCCAAATTCCATTTTCGACCACTTATCTGTCAGTTTTTTGTACTATGGTGGCTTGCATGTTGCTATGAGGCTAGAGGCTATGCCACTGGTATTTCAAACACCAGCAGGGTCACGCATGGTGGACAGGTTTCAGCAGAGCTTCCAGAATGAGACTGGGAAGAGGGAGGGGTCATCCACTTCTCAAAGATTTGACTAGTAGCAGTGAAACACTGTCTGATATATTACTGGAAAACTTTATGAATATCCCTTAAACTTTGTCTGACGTATTGCCAGAAGATGAGCCCCTCAGGTCAAAGGCTCTCAAAATACAACTGGGGAAGAGCTGCCTCCTCAAAGTAGAGTCTACCTTAATGACGTGGATGGAGTAAGGCTTTCAGGACATCCATTTGTTGATGTGGCATGACTCAAAATGGGAAGAAACAATTGCAAACACCTGCTAATAGTCATAACATGGAATGGACAGAGTATGAATCTGGGAAGATTGGAAGTTGTCAGAACTGAAATGGGACACAAAGCTCTGTGTCCTACGTATTAGTGAGCTGAAATGGACTGGTTTGGGCCATCCAGACAATCATATGATCTGCTATGCTGGGGATGACAAATTGAAGAGGAATAGCATGTCATTCATGTTACAAAGAATGTTTCAAGATGTATTCTGAAGTACAATGGTGTCAGTGATAGGTTAATATCCATACACCTACAAGGAATACCACAACTATTACTTCAAATTTACATACCAACTAAAAGCCAAAATGAAGAAATTGAAGATTTTTATCAACTTTTGTGGTTTGTAATTGACCAGACATGCAATGAAGATACATTGATTATTACTGGTGATTGGAATGCAAAAGTTGTAAACAAAGAAGAATCATTGGTAGTTGGAAAATACCGTCTTAGTGATAGACATGATGCCAGAGATTACATGATAGATTTTGCAAGACCGACTTCTTCATTGCAAATGCCTTTTTTCAACAACATAAATGACAGCTATACGTGTGGACCTGGCCAGATGGAGCACATAGGAACTAGATAAACTACATCTGTCGAAAGAGGTGATGGAGAAGCTCAGTATCTTCAGCCAAAACAAGGCCAGGAGCTGACTGTGGAACAGACCAACTGCTCATATACAAGTTCAGGTTGAAACTGCAGACAGTTAAAAGAAGTCCATGAGAGCCAAAATATGCCTTGATTATATTCCTCTTGAATTTAGAGACCATCTAAAGAAAATATTTGACACACTGAACACCAGTGACCGACACCAGACAAATTGTGAAATGACATCAGGAACATACATGAAAAAGGAAAGGTCATTAAAAAGACAGGGAAGGAAGAAAAGACCTAAATGGATGTCAGAAGAGACTCTGAATCTTGCTCTTGAGTGGAGAGTAGTTAAACCAAATGAAAGAATTGACTAGATAACAGAGTTGAACAGAAGATTTCAAAGAGCAGGTCAAGAAGACAAAGTCAGTTATAATGAAATGTGCAGAAATCTGGAGATAGAAAACAAAAGGGAAGAACACACATGGCATTTCTCAAGCTCAAAGAACTGAAGAATAAATCAAGCCTTGAGCTGCACTATTGAAAGATTCTATGGAGAAAACATTGAATGATGCAGGAAACATCAAAAGAAGATGGAAGGAATACACAGTCACTGTACAAAAAAGAATTGGTTGGTGTTTGTCTATTTCTGGAGGTGGCATATGATCAAGAACCAATGGTACTGAAGGACAAAGTCAAAGCTGCACTGAGAGAATAGGAAAAATAAGCCTCCAGGAAATGATAGAATATCCACTGAAATGTTTCAACAAACAGATGTTGCGCTTGAGGCACTTACTCATCAATGCCCCGGAATTTGGAAGACAGCTACCTGGCCAGCTGACTGGAAGAGGTCCATATTTGTACCCATTCCAAAGGAAGTGATCCCACAGAATATGAAAATTATCAAACAGTATAATTAATATTGCATACAATTAAAATCTTGCTGAAGATAATTCAAAAACACTTGTAGCAGTATATTGACAGGGAACTTCCAGAAATGCAAGGTGTATTCAGAGGAGGAAGTGGAATGAGGTATATCATTGCTGATGTCAGATGGATCTTGGGTGAGACAAAGAATACCTGAATGATGGTTACTTGTGCTTTATTGACTATGCAAGAGCATTCGGCTGTGTGGAGCATAAAAATCTTGGATAACACTGAGAAGAATGGGATTTCCAGAACACTTAATTGTGCTCATGATGAACTGGTACATAGACTAGGAGGCAGTTGTTCGAATGAACAGGGAAATACTGCTTGGTTTAAAATTAGGAGTGGTGTATGTCGGGGTTGTATCCTATCACCATACTAGCTCAATTTGCTCAATGCTGGACAAATTATCTGAGAAGCTGGATTATATGAAGAAGAGTGTGGCATCAAGACTAGAGGAAGACTCCTTGACAACCTATGATATGCAGGTGACACAACTTTGCTTTCTGAAAGTAAATATGATTTGAAGCATTTACTGATGAAGATTAAAAACCACAGTCTGCAATATGGATTACATCTCATCATAAAGAACATGAAAATCCTCACAACTGGACCAATAAGCAGCATCATGATAAATGAAGGAAAGATTGAAGTTGTCAAAGATTTCATGTAACTTCACTCCATAATTAATACCAATGAAAGCAGCAGTTAAGAAATCAAATGACATATTGCACTGGGCAGGAGCTCTGGTGGCGTAGTGCCTAAGTCATATGACTGCTAATCAGAAGGCTACCAGTTCAAACCCACCTCCTCAGAAGAAAGGTTGGGCAATCTACTAGCGTAGAGATACCACCTTGGAAACCTGAGGAGGGGTCACTATGAGTCGAATCGACTTGACGGCACTGAGTTTGGTTTGGTATTGCATTGGGCAAATCTTCTATAAAAGACCTCTTTAAAGTGCTGAAAAACAAGATGTCTCTTTGAAGGCTGAGATGCACCCAACCCAAGACATGGTATTTTCAGTTGTCTCATATGCATATGAAAGCTGGACAATGAATAAGGAAGACCGAAGAAGAGTTGATACTTTTGAGTTGTGGTGTTGATGAAGAATACTGAAAGTGCCATGAATTGCTAGAACAACAAATATATGTGTCCTGAAGGAAGTGCAGCCAGAATGCTCCTTGGAAGTGAGAATGGCCAGACTTCATCTTGCCTACTTTGGTCATGTCAGAAGGGACCATTCCCTGGAGAAAGGATATCATGATTGGTAAAGTGGAGAAGGCAACGAAAAAGGGGAAGCCCCTCAATGAGATGAATTGATACAGTGACTGCAATCATGGGCTCAGGCAGAAATTGTCAGGATGGTGTGTGACCAGACAGTGTTACATTCTGTTGTATGTAGGGTCGCTATGGAGCTGTCTTGACAGCACCTATCTGCAACATACTCAGTTTTATACTTTCATGACTATGTAGATGCTATTCATAGTTGAGCAGTGGAGTACGTAATGACTGAGTGTTCTTTCATATGCAACTTTTAGTTTTCATTGCAATTAATAATTGCTGATTTTTTTTTTTTTGTTTGCTTGTTGTTGTTGTTGTTATGTGCCGTCAAGTCAAACCTGACTCATAGCGACCCCTCCTTGGGCTTCTGAGGCAGTATCACTACGGAAGTAGGATTGCCCAACCTTTCTTCCGAGGAGTGGCTGGTGGGTTTGAACCGCCAGCCATCTGGTTAGCAGGCAAGTGTCTTAGCCACTATGCTACCAGAGCTCCCATTTGTTTGCTTAGTTCTGTGTATATTTATCAATTCATTCAGAAATTCTTCCTTAGAGGTGTAAATCTCTGAACGAATCAGAAATACATGTATTTATCATTCTAGTGCCTCCGAAGAATAGTTGTTTAGTTTCGGATGGTTGCACCCCAGTCCTGTTGCACAACCAGCATCCAGGGATCTTCCTCACAGTCATCCTTGGTATTCTCTGTGCCCCTCTCAGTGCTTTTATCTTTTCTTAATCTCTTCTCATTGTCTTTTATTATTTAATGTTTTCTCCCTTTGTGTAAAATATAGCCTCTTGAAATGTCTTGAGTAGAGGTAGATGGTATATTACTATTTTGAGACTTTCCATGTTTGATTTTTTTTTTTTCCACCCAAAGCACATATAATAATGTGCTTTGTGATAATTTGTCATAGTTCAGAAATCTCCATTGGAAATAATACTCTTGGATCAGCCATCTGTTGTTTTCTAGATCTAAAGATATTCTAGAGTTAGTTTCAAGAGATCTGATTCTTGAATCTTTGTAAATAACCGCTTTTCAGTTCTGGGAAGTTTTCTTGTGTTATATCTTCTCTGTTTTATTTCTAGAATTCCTGATAATTTGGTGATAGACTTGGATTGAAAGTCTGATAAAAATCAAGCCTTTCTATTTTCTATCTCTGCTGTCTGAGAAGTTTCTTCGTTTCTTAACCCCCATTGCTTTCTGATATCCTATTTTTAATATCCCAAACATGTACTTATTATTGTTGCATACTGTTAGCATCTCTTGGATGCAACATATTATCTTTTCTATCTGAGGATATTAATGTTTTTTGAGACTTTCTTTTCCCTTTAAAGTCAGTTTCTCTCTCTCTCCCCCCTCCCCGCTTCCCTCCCTTTCTTCCTCTCTTTCTTTCCTTTTTTTGTTTTTGGCAGGGATGTTCCCTGCCCCTCATTCACCTTAGAGATGCTTTCCTCAAATGCTTTGTTAATCTCGAGCAGGTTGTTTTAGACTGAGGGACTGAAATGTTGATTGGAAACACTGCAGGCTTCCTGCCTCTTGTGATATTTTTAGACCTTTTTTCTTGAGTAATCCTCATGCTCATATCTTTTAAATGGATCTCCTTATGGAGGGGACAAGCCTGGTAGTCAGTTTTTGGGAACCTAGTAAGGAAAGTAGACCGTAGGTATCCGTATTTATAATGCAGACGTTTATTGAATTATAGTTTTTTAATACTCCACCCTGCCTTCAACCATGCCTGTTATTTTCTGGACCAGAGACTCCCTATTTTAATCTTTCCAGAGAATAAATCTTTACCATCTCTGCTGAACCAGGGAGGGGTAGATTTCCAGCAATGTGAAATGAGGGAGGGGTATTGGGATGGAATGGTGGTTAGGGTACAGGTTCACGTCTTAAGTTGCCTTTAAACAAATTTTCCTATTCTTAGCAGCCCCCCTCACCTTCACAGTCACTTCCAGAGTTATTGGTGCCTCTGTTCCCTGGGACTACATGGATTTTTATGGGGTAAATTATTTTTACTCTCAAGTTGATCTGTTTCTTGCTTAGCAATCAGATACTTGATGTTGCTAAGTCAGTTCCTATTCCTTGTTCTGTTTTACAGATTTCTCTGTGTTGTTACTGTTGTTTACTTACCTGTTTTTTTTTTTTTTTGTCAGTATTGGTTTCTAGATATTTATTTTATTTATTCTTTAATCATTTGCAGTCTTTTTAGTGAGGTTTCTTTGGGGGTAGTGGAAGTAAATGCGGACCTTTAATCCATCATCCTTGTTAGAAGCTTGCTTCATGTTGGCCGTTTTACAGAGGATGTTTCCATAAAACATAGAGGTATGGATCATTGAATATAGCTTCTTCACATACCACATTACGTAAGCACTAAACTTAGAGTATTTTGATAGTCACGCATTAAAATTCAGGATTTATCATTAACTTCCAAAAGTCCTATTAGTATCTAGAATTTTATGCTAAATAAATTTTTTCATTCTTCCTTAAATAGGTTAGGTGTAACAGAGATGGAAGCTGGGGCATATGAGAAACTATTTTGTTTTTGGCTCCAACTCATTTGGTCCAGAAATTATCACTTTATTTTGCTCTAAAGTGAGCAAAACAGTATGTACGTTTGGTTAAAAAAATTACTGGAATTTTATAAAAATATTTCAATAATTTCCTACATCTGTTGTTGTTGTTATGTGCCGTCGAGTCAAACCGACTCATAGCGACCCCTTCTTGGGTTTTCAAGGCAGTATCACTATGGAAGTAGGATTGCCCAACCTTCCTTCCGAGGAGTGGCTGGTGGGTTTGAACCGCCAGCCGTCTGGTTAGCAGGCAAGTGTCTTAGCCACTATGCTACCAGAGCTCCCCTTCATCTATCTAGGTAAAATGCTCCATTACTAATATAAAAACCAAAAAACCAAACTCACTGCCAACGAGTTGATTCTGACTCATAGCAATCCCCACTGGTGTTCCAAGATGGGTAAATCTTTTACAGAAGCAGACTGCCTTGTGCTGGTGGGTTCAAACCACTGACCTTTTTTGGCTAGCAGCCAAATGCATTTACCCCTGTACTACCAGAGCTCCTTGCGTTACTGATAGAACATCAGTTTAATGCCTCATTTTCAAATGAGTAAGTAGGTAAAATGAGTAATGGGGTAGATGAAAAAAAAAAAAGTAATGAGATTAACAAAAATCCATACTGTAAGAGATTGTAGTTGTTCTAAAAAAATTAGTCTAGTTAGAGGCAAGAATAGAATGAAATATGCATAGAAATCTTTTGGATTACACAAAAAATGAAGAGGAAACTGGAGCAGCATGTGGCTGATGTCTTTTTTTCTTAGCGATTGTTAAGGATAACTGAGAAGAATGTTTGCAGTGATTTGATATCATGCTTAATAAGACATGTAACACTGAGAACTGTTGAGGTTCATTCAGTTGTATGATTTTTAAAGATGACAGTTTGTTAGCCTGTGTCATCTTAAATGAATAATATCATTGGCTGGCATGTTTGGTAGATCTAGGGAATTTTTTTTTTTTTTTATTTCTTAAAGCTAAAAGATAATAGTCTTTTAAAAAACTCTGTTGGCACTTAGGAATGAAATTAAACAGGAGTGCATCTGCATGAGCACTTCATAGATAGAGATTTAATTGTGTGTGTATATAGTGTTTTTGAAAAGGATTTTTAAGGTACACATTTTTGAGACAACAAAAACTGACACCAGGTGGGGAGCTGTGTTTATGAAAGCAGTTGAAACTTTATCCCACCTGCCCTGCAAGAGCTCAACTCAAATAAAACTCACTGCCCTGGAGTCCCACCAGCCACTCCTCAGAAGGAAGGTTGGGCAATCCTACTTCCATAGTGATACTGCCTCAGAAACTCAAGGAGGGGTCGCTATGAGTCGGGGCCGACTTGACGGCAAATAACAACAACAACAACAACAGCCCTGGAGTCAGTCAACCCCTCCTTGGGTTTCTGAGGCAGTATCTCTAAGGAAGTAGATTGCCCAGTCTTCCTTCTGAGGAGTGGCTGGTGGGTTTGAACTGCCGACCTTCTGGTTAGCAGTCAAATGCTTTAGGCACTATGCCACTAGAGCTCAAGGGAAGACTTTATCGTAATCCATTCAGTAGCACTGCACAAGCCTTATAAATTATTCTAAAAAAAGGCTTCTTAAAGAAACGTTTCCCTTCAGAATCATAAAAACAAAATAAGATAAACCAGGCAAATACATTTCATGTGTACTTTCTTTTTTTCCTAAGGTGATTCTGAAGCACTTTGCAAAACAGAACTCACATATACAATATGTAGACATCAAATGTTATTGCAACCTGAAGAGAGGTCCTGGATGTATTATTAGGAAATGTACTAGGATCGGTTTTGCATAGTGATTAAGAGCAGGGATTTTGGGGTCAGACTGCCTGGATTTGAATCACAGGTATGCCCTTTACTAGTTGGATAATGGGCAAGTTGCTTACCTTCCCAGTGCCTCTTTGTCTTTATTTGTGTAATGGAGATAATAATATTTCTGTCGTCCATGCTTGCTTTGAGGATTAAAAGAGTTAATATTTGTACAGGGCTTAGAACAGTGCCTGGGACAAAGCACTATATAAGTGGTTTCAATTTTTATTACCAAGTATTTGAATTTTATTACCAAGTACAAATAACTGCTTTTTTGACTGAGGCTTTGAAATTTGTTCTCTGTATAATAATGATTGATTATTTTGGATCTGATTTACATCCTGTTATACTAGGGGCATTGATTAGGGTGATATTATGTTTTGTACTTTGTCTCTTTTTTAAACATTTATTAATCTAATTAAACTTGATAAAGTTTAAGGGAATGGCATAACTTACTTTTTTTTTTTTTTTTTGGCTTTTTTTTTTATTTAGATTTGGGTGAAGATTTACAGAGCAAATTCACTCTCGATACAGCAGTTCACATATACTTTGTCTCATGTCATTGACCAC
>NW_006922096.1:983117-984314 GCF_000298275.1 Orycteropus afer afer | reverse complement strand
TTGACTACTGTGGCTGTATAGTAGGTTTTGAGATCCAGTAATGTGAGACCTCCTACTTTTACATAACTTACTTTTAAAATATTTTATAAATTTTTAGTTGTTTGTACTAGGTTAATTATATACAATTCCAGTGGAATTAGTTGCCTGATATTTCATAGTTTTTTGTGTACATGTGAGAGAAATATTTAACCCTTGCACAGAAAAAATAATTCCTAATTATCTAGTATTCACTAAAATTTATTCATTTAAAATTTATATTGGGAAGAAGCACAGTCTTTCTCATTCTCTGTTTTTATTATTTAATTGAAATTTGATGAATTTGTAGGTTTACTAATGTAAAAATCTATGTTTCACTTTGGAAGAAAAAGGAACAATACTATGAAAAAGGATCTAAGTGTAAGTTCTTATCTTTAAGTGCATTCAAATTTAGTATTGAAATACATATGCAGAAAACAACTAATTGAGTGGTAACACATGTAATGAGCAAAATAGATTATTTAGTGGTAATGTAAATTAGTTTTAGAAACGTCTTATGTTGTTTAATTTGCATTTTTCAATAGGAAAACATCATGCATGTATATTATGCTGCTGTTTGATATTGTGAAGCAGTTTCTGAATTACAGCAACCCTTTGTACAACAGAACGAAACACTGCCCGGTCCCATGTTTGAGCCCATTTTTACAGCTGCTGTGTCAGTCCGTCTCATGCAGGCTCTTCCTCTGCTTTACAAAGTGTGACCTCCTTCTCCAGGGACTGGTCCCTCCTGGTAACGTGTTCAAAATACGTGAGACAAAGTTGCACCATCCTCACCTCTAAGGAGCATGCTGGCTCTACTTCTTCCAAGGCAATATATGTGTTATATAGAAACATAATAATGCTTGTGTTTATATATAATATATTGTTGTTGTTGTTAAGTGCCGTCGAGTCATCTCCGACTCATAGTGACCCCATGCACTGCAGAACGAAACACTGCCCGATCCCGCGCCAGCTCCACAATCCATGCTATTCTCGAGCCCATCATCGCAGCCACTGCATCAATCCATCTCCCTGAAGGCCTCCCCCTCTTTCGTCGACCCTGCACCCTACCAAGCATGACATCCTTCTCCAGGGAATGGTCCCCTCTTACAACATGACCAAAATAGGTGAGATGAAGTCTGGCCATTCTTGCTTCCAAGGAGCATTCTGGCTGCACTTCCT
>NW_006922096.1:962465-981737 GCF_000298275.1 Orycteropus afer afer | reverse complement strand
CTGAGCGTGTTCTTCCTTTTTGGTTTTCAGACTCCAGGTCTTTGCACATTTCATTATAGTAATTGGCTTTGTCTACTCGAGCTGCTCTTTGATATATTATAGTATATATCTTAAAAAACTATATTTAAGAATTTTAAATATTCTAATAAGCATTTTTAAATTACATGAAAATTAATGATGAACATTTCACTTTTTGTAGGTTTTAATTTATTCTTTGGCAGCCAGGTAGTTTTATAGAATTTTTATTTCATCATACAAAAACTCTAATTTTTGATACTTGAACAAAACAAAATAAAGTATGAAGATTTTGGCAGTTAAACATTCTGTTTTTAATATACTTAAAATGCAAATTTCAGTAAGCATTTTTTAATGGGAAATGTATTCATTTATTCCTTTACTAAACGTTCACTAAGCTCATATTATTTGAGAGGCACTGTGATATTCACTAGTTTTACACTGATAGCAAACACCAAACCAAACTCACTGCCATCGAGTCAGATCTGACTCAGCAACCCCTCCTTGGGTTTCGAGGTGGTATCACTATGGAAGTAGATTGCCCAACCTTCCTTCTGAGGAGTGGCCGGTGGATTTGAACTGCCAGCCTTCTGGTTAGCAGTCAAATGGCTTATGCACTATGCCAGCAATACAGAAATGGTCTCTGCCCTTAAGGATCTCAACATTTAGTTTGGAAGACAGATGAAGCCAAACAACTGTGTAAGTACAAATTCTGCTAAATGTCAAATGTAGGAAGAGGGCAAGGGGACCTGAAGGACCATTTTTAAGTGGAGATCTTAGGGATGAGAAGGAATTGGCCATATCAAGAGCAGTTAGGGAGCATTCCAAGCAGAGAACATGATATATGGAAGGCCATGAGGCAAGAAAGAGCCTCATGAATTCCTCATTAAATTGGAAGAATTTAAACAAGGCACTATGGCTACAGGATATTATTCTCAGAGCAGGTGTCGCAAATACCTAGGTGACTAGATGGCTAAGTAATAGCAGCAGAAAAAAGTTTTAATGGTAAGCTGGCAGAGTAGCTCTGCCCACCTACTGTACCTCTCATTCCACTCCTTTGCTGGCAGGGATTTGTCTTATTCACAGATTGTGGTGGTTGTTGTTAGATACCAACTAGATTTCCACTAACAGCAATGTCATGTGATAGAGTAGAACTGCCTCATAGGGGTTTTTAGGCTGTAATCTTTATGGAAGTAGATCGCCAGGTCTTTTTCCTGTGAAGCCACTGCATGGGATTGAACTACCAATCTCTTGATTAGCATCAAGCGCTTAGTAGGATTATTAGAGAGATTTCAGAATCTCTTAGAAAAATACTGAGACTGGTGGAACTCCTGAGGCTATGGCCCCTAGTCACTCTTTGGACCTGGAATTGAACTCACTCCCATGGCTTAATAATAGACAGGGCTACAAGGTAAACAGTTATACGAAGGTGGTGCACTCTTTAGAATAATTAACTATGGGAGATCAGAAGGATGGCATTTCCTGTAGCGAGAAAGTTCATAAGGCAAGAAGGCATAGGAAAGAAGGACATGGGGAAAATGTAACTACTAGGAGGAAGTGGGAAGAAAGCTGCTACATTGTGGGGATTGTTACCAATGTCATGAAACAGCATGTATATGAACTAGTGAATGGAAAACAAATTTGCTTTGTAAATTTTCTCCCAAATCTCAATAAAATTAAAAAACTAAAACAGTATGGTCTAAAATAATGTCAGAGTGAATTTTCTACAGTTCAGCTCTGTTCACAGCAGTGCTGTTTGGCTCATCATCATTTTGATATGTAAGTTGCATTGTATATGCACATTGTAATCTTATGTTCTAATAGTTTATATTTCTGATTTTGAGAAGCTAGTCCCTCAGTGGCCCAATATTGTTTCAGAATTATCTATCAAAATGTGATCAAATGCATTACTAATTTTATTTTTTAAAATATCTATATACTGCATTAAAATGGCTGAACATATCTAATAGTTTCATGAGAAAGTGGAAATGGTTGGGAGAATATCTTAGGTGTTGAGTCTTTCATAGACTGAAATTTGGTTACTTTTCCTTAGAGAAATAGGAATGGACTGCAGTATGGATGCCTGACAGGTGAGAAGTTACCTAGTGAGATGTGGCATCTTTGAGTGATCCTTAGGCCTGACAAAATACTAAGGTGTCTGCCCTCCCTACTCCTCTTTCATTTTGTCTGCGGATATGAATGCTAAACACCGAATGCCTCAGACCTTGTAGTTGCTTGAATATTCCCTCTTCCCCCCATTGCATGTCTACCCAGGACCTCAGAATATGACCTGATCTGGAAATAGGATCTTTGCAGATGTAACTAATTAAATTCAAGTGATCTCATACTGGATTAGATAAGGCCCTAAGTCCCAATTCCTTCTGTACTTTAAGTAAAGGAAAGGAGGAACGGAATGGAGGCAGCCTTGTGAAGACAGAGGCAGAGACTGGAGTGATGCCGCTATGAGCTAAGGGACACCAAGGAGTGCTAGCGACTACCAGTAGCTGCTGCTGCTGGTATGTGCTCTTGAATCGGACTCGACTCATAGCGATCCCTCCTTGGGTTTCCCAGGCAGTATCACTATGGAAGTAGATTTCCCAGCCTTCCTTCGGAGGAGTGGCTGGTGGGTTTGAACCGCCAGCCTTCTGGTTAGCAGTCAAGTGCCTTAGGCACTAGGAGAGAGGAAAGGAGTGAGTCTTCCCTAGGACCTGCAGAGGGCATGTGTCTTTATTGACACCTTCATTTCATACTTAAAGCCTCCAGAACTGGAAGAGAATACATTTCTGTTGTTTTAGGTTACCAAGTTTGTGATAATTCATTTTTATAACCTTAGGAAACTAATGTAGACCTCAAATTGTCTATCCAGATAGTGGAGAAACTCTAAGAAACCTTTATGAGTCCAAGTGGCTGCAATTGAACACTCTTAAGTAAGATATGTTAAAGTAGATGCAAGACTTCCCCCCCACTAAATGTTTTGACACTTTGAATTTAAGTTTGAGTTTTCTAAAGTAGTCTTGCCTTCTATCAAACTTTTTTTTTTTTTCCCAAGGTACTGATTACTTGAGTTCTGGTTATTAGTGATTTTGTGTGTTGTCCTGTGTATATAGTTAAAGAATTATGCTTTATCATTCCTTCAAAATTTTTAAGGCCATATTTTTCTTTGTGCAGTTGCTGATCATACAGTGGAGGATGAAACATTGAAATCTTGGACTTTGTCCTTGTTAAGCTTAAGGTCTGGTGTGAGTGACAGACATAAAGCAAGTAAACAAGTACGTGTAATTAGAGAGTGTGTTCATTGTGCATTGAGGAAAAATGAAAGATGCTTTGAGAGAGAATTACTTTGGGATAAGCTTTGTAACACAGCAAAGACCTCTGTCTAAGTGGCTTAGATGTTGTTATTGTTGTTGTTATGTGCCGTTGAGTCAGCCCTCACTCATAGCGACCCCTCCTTGGGTTTCCGAGGCAGTATCACTACAGAAGTAGGATTGCCCAACCTTCCTTCCGAGGAGTGGCTGGTGGGTTTGAACCGCCAGCCTTCTGGTTAGCAGTCAAGTGCCTTAGCCACTATGCTACCAGAGACTCCTTAGAGCTCTGAAAGGAAAAGAGTTAGCAAAGGAAATAGAGGAGGTGAAGGAAGGCCCTAAGAAATTGAGGTTAAGTAATTTTATTTTAAAACGAAAGGTGATGTGTACTCCCAAGCTCTGGTTCATCACATTAATGATGTAAGGGGGGAGGCGCTGTGCAAAACAAATTCTTGATGTGAGGAATAACTAATGGGACTATGTGGAAAGATTTGTACTTACTTAGCTCTAAATGACAGGAGCTCTGGTAGCTTAGTGCCTAAGGCACTTGACTGCTAACCAGAAGGCTGGTGGTTCAAACCCACCAGCCTCCTCGAAAGGAAAATGGGGCAATCTACTTACGTAGTGATACTGCCTCGGAAGCCCAAGGAGGGGTTGCTATGAGTCAAATCTGACTCGAAGGCACATAACAACAACAACAACAGCTCTAAATGACAGAGGAGTCAGTAGGTTGTGCAAGAGGTTAAGTGCTTGACTACTACCTGAGAGGCTGGTGGTTTGAACCCACCTAGAGATGACTTGGAAGATAGGCCTGGCAATCTACTTCCAAAAGATTAAAACAAACAAAAAACTCATTGGCACTGAGATGATTCTGACTCATAGTGACCCTCTTGGGTTTCTGAGGCAGTAAATCTTTACAGAAGTAGATTGCCTCATCTTCTGTCCACGGAGTGACTGGTGAGTTTGAACCACCAACCTTCCAGTTAGCAGGCAAATGCCTTAGGCACTGCACTACCCAAATCCTGTGGAGCACAGTTCTAGTCTGCAGCACATGGTATTGCCATGAGTGTGGGAATCGACTGGACAGCAACCAGTAAATTATGACAGAGATAACCATGAAATAAGTGCCGAGTGATTGATTCATTCAAAGTGTAATTATTGTGTGTTTACTTAATAGTTTCTTATTAAACTTTTAATGCTGGAAGTTTGAATAACCTTTGAGTTGCTAGAAGTGAAAACCAGATGTCTATGACACTGCTGGATGTTAGACTGTTAAGAAAATACATTCTAGATAGGCCAAAGGAAGGAAAACAAGTGGAAGGAGGGAATGAGATGGAAGGCAGGCTGGTGGTTGGTAGTTTCTGTGTCTTAAGTGTTCTCTTAACTAGTTTGTAATTAATCCAATGATTAAATGTGAACATAATGACTGTACTGATGAACTTCGAAACTTCTCTTCATTTGATCTGTATTGTTACAATTTTATCTTAAACAAAATAAATTTGCTGATAATTAATGTGGGAGCCTTGCTCGATTTTCCTTGAATAATACATGTATCTCACTGCCGTTAAGTTGGACCCGACTCATAGCGACTCCTCCTTGGGTTTCTGAGGCGGTATCACTACAGAAGTAGATTGCCCCATCTTTCTTCTTCTTTTTTTTTTTTTATTAGGATTTGGGTGAAGATTTACAGAGTAAATTCACTTTTCATACAGCAGTTCACATATACTTTGTCTCATGTCATTGACCAAAATTTACAATGCAGCAGCTCCCCTCCCACTTCCTCCCCATAGTTACCTCCTCCCAGTGTCCATCCCTTCATACTCTTCTGCACCCTGAGCTATCTCCCTGTGCATAAGCAGCCCTTCTCCCATGATTGTTCTCTCCAGGGCGTGTGTCTACTTGAGGTAAATGTTTAACTCACATGCCTGTACTTTGTTTGGCTGGAAACCACAGTTGTGGGTTCAATTCCAGACCTGAAGGGCAACTAGGGGCCATAGTCTCAGTGGTTACACCAGGCTCTATTGAACCAGCAAACCTGGTCCCCCCCTTCTTTTTTTTTTTTTTTTGCCTCCAAACAATTTTGAGTTTTGTACCACATTGTTCTCCCTCTTTATGTAGGATCTCCTACATCCCTTCCAAGTGGATGGCAGTGGTAGCTGGGCACCATCTAGTTCTTCTGGTCTCATAGTTGTATAGGTTGCAGATTGGATGGTGTACCAGTCGCTGGGACTGATTGTTTCCATTAATTTTGCTTTTCTTCTTTCTTCTTGATGAGGAGAGACCCATTGTTGCATCTAGATGGCAGCTTCCTAGCTTTTAAGGTCCCAGTCGCTACTTGCCAAAGTAGTAGGTGGAACAATGTTTTGTATAGTATGTTATGCCAATTGAGCTTGATGTCCCCTGCGACTGTGGTCCCAAGCCCGCAGGATCAACTACTCGGTCCCTCTGGGTAGCTGGCTGTGACCAAGTAATGACCATAATAACCTTGCCCCTTGTCAGCTCTACTATACACCTGGGAATTCTGATCATTCACATGAACTTATAGGCCCATTGTCTGCCAACCCTATATATGATCTTGGATACACTCTCCATTTAGACATACCTAATTGTTTAGCTTGTTCACCCATCTATCCGTCCCTATACCCATGTTTGCTTTCACTGACAACTCAGTACTGTATATGCAAAGGGGTTCATATTTGTTGTCTGTACTGCCCATGTAACTCTCTATGTCTTTCTCATCCTCAATGCTGCCATATTGGTCACTCACATTTGGTACATTGCCCTTCTCTTCACCCAAATCAATATTTATCTCTATCTATCTAACAGCATTCCCTCCCCTCCCCTCCCACCCCTGGTAACCAACAAAGAAAATGTCCTCCAATATATAAACCTTTCCTTAACTTTTACAATAACGGACTAATACAATATTTGTCCTTTTGTGACTGATGCCCCATCTTTCTTCTGAGAAGTGGCTAGTGGGTTTGAACCGCCAGGCTTCTGGTTAACAGTCAAATGCCTTAGGCACTATGCTACCAGAGCTCCTAATACATGTATGGTATTTAGGAAACTTGGAAGACAAGTTCTCCACACTCTTTCTTTTCTAACTTTAAATCTTCTGAATGCCACAGAAAGTTTTACTAAATCATTATCTTAAATATATTAGAAAACTGCAAAAGGAGAAAAAACGATAGACATGGTTCATGTTTACCTATTTCTTTAGAAATTGCTTTTTAAATACAGTTTTCAAATACCATCTGTGTTAGGACTTGTCTAAATCATAGCAGTCCAAAATGAAAGCCATGGAGAGACCAGGCCATTCAAAACCTGTAGGGCTATCTGTTCAGGGAAGGGAAATTTCAAAACCAAACAAAACAAAAAAAAAACACAGGCTGAAGTATAAATGGTCTATACCCTTTCCTTAAACAGTCAGCAAAATAGTTTGTTTTTCTCCTTTGAAAGCTAAACAGAAAACATATGATGATAGTATTTTGCTCTGTTTATCATGCTGGTAATCATTTTAACCTTTGCATTTCCTTTATGATCTCTTTTAAAAAAATACTCATTTCTACAAATTGTGAATAATTGTAAATGATTCTCTATATTTGGACAGGACTTTTTTTTAACTGATTTAATCAAAATTAAATAAATTATTTATATCTAATTGACAAAGCTTTGATATTTTAGCAATATGTTATTCATGCTTCAAAGTAAAAAAATAAGATAAATGGTATAAACTTAATAAGGGATGAAAGCTTATATTATCTTCATTAAAGGATGCTCTCCATTAAGGGAAATAGATGCCATGTGAGTGCTTCTGATCACACTTTGTTTTTGGCACTCAGTCTTAGAAATGTGGATGATAACACTGTTAACAGTATCATGTGTCATATTTTTAATACCTAGGTCAACTGATTTTATAAAGTGTCATTGTGCCTTTTTTTTTCCTGAACTATGTACCACTGCCAAAACGATACATTATTTCAATTTCTTGTTTTCTAATGTTTAATAGAAAATGGGGAGGTAGTCAGCATAGTTACATTATAAATGCATATCAAGTCCATTTGTGGTATTTGAATATAAAATAACACTCTCATATATTTTACAGAAAACGCATGTTTCAGAAGAGATGGGTAAAATTTGATGGCTATTGCATTTCTTATTATAATAATGAGAAGGTAAGTACATTTTAGAATTTTTAATAATTTCTTTAAGCATGTTAAATGCATTTTAGTAAACTAATCATACATTGTGCTTATCAAGTATAGCTGTGGATTATCAACATGAAAATAATTTGAATAGTGTAAATCATGCTTTATTCTTTCCGTAGTTTCACTTTTCCTTGACTCATAATACTTGAGATTTCTTTTACTTACATATCTAATAATTACTTATGGAATATCTTTTATAAACTATATGAAGTACTGTAAGCACTATAAAGGTGAATAAGAAATTACCTTTATCCTAGAAAACAACATGGAATGTATACAAAGTGAGATGACAAGTGCCAAGGCAAGGAGAGGTTGCTGCTTAGTTGGGAGGGCTGGGGATGAACCAGGAAGGCTTCCTGCATGAGATTTCGTTTGCTGTGGGAATGTTTATACATATAGACTCTGGAGAGTACAGGACATACTGAACAGGACTGTGGAAATCAAATGCCCACATGGGAAAGTGTGGATCATGTTTGGGAGAATCAAGTAGATCTCTCTGACTGGAGAATAGTGTGAAGGAGACTTGGGGGAGATGAAGCTGAGGAGGTGTTTGGAGTTAGAGCTCCTTAGAGTCTTGACTATGTTGTGCAGATTGTTGAAATACAATCTTTAGTCAGTTGAGGCTTACTAAGAATGACATGCTCAGTGCCGTACCATGTCTCAGATTTCAATAGGAAAGTATTTTTTTCTTTTCTTTTTTTTTCTCTTTGTCAGAACACAAGATTGAGAATTTAAAGAAAAACAATCCAGTTAAGATAGTTAAAGTTTTGGGGTCTCAAGTTCTTTATAAACTATTGATTTATTTTATATGAGATTTAAATTTTGAACTATGTATTTTGTGAGACAATATGATTAGAAACTTCAAAAGAAAAACAATTACAGACTTTCTGCTCTGCCTCTGCCTCCATCTGTTTGGCAGAGAACGAACCTCTCCAGCTCCCATCGGAAATGCGTGTTCAAACAATAGCAGCCAGGAGACAGACCCCTGCATTTACTCTTTATCTCTCCATTAGTTGTAACCACTCTTAGGCTTACTTACTTCCTTGAGCCATAGTCTTCTTTATCTTAAAGGCCTATGCATTTTGTAGGGGAAAAAGAGGTCTTAATTTGATTTTTCATGCATTTCATTAAATATGCCATAAAACCAAAAAAACCATTGCCACTGAATCAGTTTTGACTCGTAGTGGCCCTATAGGATGGAGTAGAACTTCCTCTATAGGGTTTTCAAGGCTATACAAAGGTAGACTGCCATATCTTTCTCCTGTGAAGCGACTATTTGATTTAAACTGTGGATCTTTTGGTTGGCAGCTGAACGTTTTAACCACTGTGCCACAAGGCTTCTTAAATATTCCATAGTAACAAGCATATGTGCTTAAAAGATCTAAATTTGTTATTGCATGTATTTGATTAAATATGTCATAATAGCTGTAAAATCAATGCATAAAATTGATTTTGATGGTCTGAAAAAATAATATAAGGGACAGATCCCTTGGAAAATTTGAATGTGGACTAAAAACCAAAACCAAACCAACAGACTTCAATTAATTTCAACTAGACATTATAAATTATTCTGACATTATTGATAGTTTTCTTGGATGTGAGAATGAATTATGGCTATATTAGGAGTTGATATTCTTCTTATTCTTAGGATAACCAAAAACCAAACACACTGCCATCGAGTTGGGTCTGACTCATACCAACCCTTCCTTGGGTTTCTGAGGCGGTATCACTACAGAAGTAGATTGCCCAACCTTCCTTCTGAGGAGTGTCTGGTAGGTTTGAACTGTCAGCCTTCTGGTTAGCAGTCAAATGCCTTAGACACTAAGCCACCAGACCTCCCATTCTTAGGGTATTGAGGCTAAAATATTTAAATAAGTGTCATAATGTCTGCAGCTTTTCTTCATATGTTAGCTATAAATGTATGTGTGTGTATATACATTTATAAATTTGCAAATATATGTGCATAATTGAGCACATTCATAATTAAATAAAACAATTAGAAGATGTTAACAATTGTCAACTTTAGATGAAGTATATGTGAGTATTAGTTGTCTATTCTATTGACTTTCTATGTTTGAAAATTTTCTTCATAAAAACTTAGAACTTATCAACATACCATGTTTGTTGTTGTTGTTAGGTGCCATCAATTCGGTACCAACCCTTAGCAACCCCGTCTACGAGAGAACAAAACATGGCTTGGCCCTACTGCCACTGTGCCGATCCACCTTGCCTAGGGTCTTCTTCTTCGCTCTACCCTCTACCAAGAAGGGTGTCCTTTTCCAGGGACTAGTCCCACCCGACAACATGTTCAGAGTAGGTGAGGTGGTGTTTTAGCATCTTCTCTTCTATGGGACATTCTGATTGTACTTCTTTCAAGACAGTTTGTTCATTCTTCTTGCAGTCCATAGTATATTCGGTATTCTTCACCAAAAGAGTAACCGTAATTCAAATATATCAACTCTTCTTTGGTCTTCCTTATTCAATATTCTCCAGCTTTCACATGTGTATGAGCCTTTTAAAAATACCATGGGTTGGGTCAGGCTCACCTTAGTCCTCAAAAAGACATCTTTGGTTTTTAACACTTTAAAGAGCCTTTTGCACCAGATATGCCCAGTGTAATACGTTGGAGTTCTTGACTGCTGCTTCCATGGGTGTTGACTGTAGATCCAAGTATAACGAAATGCCTGACAATTCCAATCTTCTCTTCATTTATCATGTTGTTTCTTATTGGTCTAGTTGTGAGGTTTCTGTTTGCTTTATGTTGAGTACCAATCCATACTGAGGGCTGTAGTCTTTGATCTTCATCATTAAGTACTTCAGTACTTCAAGTCTTCTTAATTTAAGCAAGCAAGGTTGTATCATCTGCATATTGCAGGTTGTTAATGAGCCTTCCTCCAATCTTGATGGCACATTCTTCTTCAAATAACCCAACTTTTTGGATTGTTTGTTAAGCAAATAGATTGAATAAGGATGCTGAAAGTATACAACCCTGATGTAAACCTCTGCTGATTATAAACCACAGTGTATCCTCTTGATCTGTTTGGATTACTGCCTCTTGGTCTATGTACAGATTCTGCAGGAGCACACTCAAGTGTTTTGGAATTTCTGTTCTTTGGAGTGTTATCCATAATTGAATTCCTTTCCATAGTCAAAGTAAAACAGGGAATCATCTTTCTGGTATTCTCTGCTTTTGGCCATGATCTATCTGACACCTCGTTCTACATCCTTCTCTGACTCTGGCTTGTGTTTCTGTCAGTTCCCTGTCAATGTATGCTACAACCATTTAAAATTATCATCAGCATAATATTGTTCTATAGTTTCTGCATTCCTTTGGTCCCCTTTCTTTGGAATTGGCACAAATATGGATCTCTTACAGCTGGTTGGCCAGGTACCTATCTTCCAAAATTCTTGGAACAGACAAGTGAGCGCTTCCATCATTGCATCTGTTTATTGGAACATCTCAGTGGGTAGTCTGTCATTTCCTTGAGCCTTGTTTTTTGCTAATGCCTTCAGTGCAGCTTGGACTTCTTTCTTCAGTACCCGTGGTTCTTAATCATATGCTACCTCCTAAAATAGTTGAATGTCTACCAATTCTTTTTGGTACAGTGACTCTGTGTATTCCTTCTATCTTCTTTTGATGCTGTGTTCAATATTTTGCCCATAGAATCCTTCAATATTGGAACTCAAGACTTAAATTTTTTCTTCATTTCTCTCAGCTTTAGAAATGTTACGTACTTTTCTCTTTTGGTTTTCAAACTCCAGGTCTTTGTACATTTTCTTATAATACTTTACTTTGTCTTCTTGAGCCACTCTTAGTCTTCATTCAGCTCTTGTGACTTCTTCCATTTGCTTTAGCTTCTTTTCTTTCAAGAGAAGCTTTCATAGTCTCTTCTGACATCTATTTTGGTCTTTTTTTTTTTCTCTTTTCTTTTTATGACCTTTTGCTTCCTTCCCCATATTTTTAGTAAGTTAAAATTAAATGATTTCAGAGTCTTAACATACTAATTTTAACTCTTAACCATATTCTCCTGTATTTATAGCCTATATTTTAACATTCTTTTCTTGTGACTTAGATATTTCCACCACATAATATTGGTAATCTTGTGGCCTGAATAGACCCCCTTTAACTTAATTGTCTTTTCAGTGCTGCAGGGCAGATGCCTTTATGCTTTTAAACAGAAAGTAACACACACTGCAGCACTAGCATGTTAGAATGCTAAGAATAACAGGTTTTGTTGTTGTTACTAACATGTTAGAATGCTAAGAATAACAGGTTTTGTTGTTGTTAGGTGCCATACAGAAAGGAGCCCTGATAGTATAGTGGTTCAGGCATTTAGCTGCTAACCAGATGATCAGTGGTTTAAATCACCAGCTGTTCCGCAGAAGAGAGATTACCGAGTCTGCTTCCATAAAAATTTATAGTTTTGGAAACCCAGTGGGGGTTGCTATGAGTCAGAATCGACTTGATGGCGCTGAGTGAGTTGCCATAGAGTAGACTTTCAACACATGACACCCCCATGCTCAAGGGGATCCCGTGCACAGTGGGGTAAGAGGGTTGCATTGGCTTTCAATGGCTAATTTGTGGAAATAGATTCCCATGCCTTTTGTCTATCTTAGTCTGGAAGTTCCACTGAAACCTGTTCATCAAAGCATTACACAGGCCTCCATCAACAGATGGGTGATGGCTGCACTGACGAACATTGGCCTAGAAATGAACTCACATCTCCCTCATGGAAGGCACAAATTATATAGCTGAACCTCTCCTGCCAGCTAAGAAGGTTTGAGAAGTGCTAATTGTTTAGTTTTCTTTTTCAGTGGTTTGGATAGAGCATCATATTAGCTTGCAGTTTGCAAGATGGTGGGCTGGATATTTTTTAAAAACGAATTCTCTGCTTTAGCTGTTGTTTCTAGCTTGCTTGTTCATTTGAATATTAAAAGTAAGTACAGAGTAATCAGATTGAATCTGACTGCTGTTTTTCTTCAGCACCTGGTGTACTTCTCTAGTTTGAAATGAGAAAGAAAACTGTTCATGGGATGAGAGAGGCTCTGGTGTTGGTGGGTTATTACTCCTGTTTAGGAGAGAGAATTTCTTAGTAACTGTCTAACTAGCCTGTTTTTCTCTCAGTTTGTCCTTTATCTTTTCTCAACACAGTAAGATGCATGTCTATCACATTCTTAGATATTGAAGCAATAAAAATGTCCCTGTTATGGTTTGAAATTGAGATTAAAAGTCTATATTAAAATCAGTTATTACATCCCACCCAGGTTAACATCATACTTTTTTTTTTTTTAATTCAATTTATTGTCTTTTGTGTCATTTCATTCCTTTACTCTCCAAATGTTTGTTTTCATCTTGGCAAAAAATCAAAATACTGGATGGGTTTATTAGAAGGAGGTAGAGTTTCTGTTTCTTTTGTGATCCTTCTGGTGAAAGGGAGGGGATTTTAAGACCAGTGAAGCGAAGCCAAAGGTACCATTGTGGCCATAGCTACCGTCTCAGTTGGGCTGGCCGTTTAGTGATTAAATGGTCAGATGAGTCTTTCAGGGTTTAAATGTGCGTTTCAGGAGTAGATAGTGGGGTGCTCTTGGAGGGAATGTGCAGACTAGCCTGCTCCCCTAATTTTCTTCATTTTCCTTATTGCTGCCCAGCCGTTCTCTGCAAGGACTTTTTCATTGTATCACAGACAATGGCATTGTCCCAACAGCCTTGATATCTTATCACCTGCTAAGAAATCTAACTCATCCCTATTCTCACTCAGTGTGGGCAAAATTGCCCTGTGGTCCTTTCATTGTCTGAAAAGGGTAGATAAATGGCAAAGTTGACCTAGATATCTGTGCAGTAGAGCCTGAAGGGATGCTTTAAAATTTCTTTCCTTAAGGAAAATTTTATACCCTGAAAAATGCAGTCATTTCAGCCTATTGTCATTTGAGTATTTCTTTTTTCCTATGTTCTCTTTATCTTGTGTTGTTATAAGAGAAATGTAAAATGAACTCTCCAGTGTTAAAAATTGTGGGATTTATCTTGAGATCTCAAAAGATATTGTAAATGAGTTGTTAGAGGAATTATAACTTCTTGAGGTTAAAGTAGCATATTATTTAGCTTATGAAGTACATTTTCGTCACATTTGGGGAATTTATCTTCTTACCTATTACTACTTTTATAAGTATTCTCTTTTAGATATTATAGGCATTTAGATGAGAGTTTTTTTTTTTTAGAAATTGTTTTTTCAATCTTTTTAAAAAGATCTAGAGGAAGAAGAGTCACTTTTATTCCTTTTGGTCTCCTTACAATGCTGGCTTACTTTTCTCTGCTAAAAATAGGTTAATGGTAACTTTTTATTTAACAAATAGTTAATTATATCAATAATGATGTATATTTTAAGTTCTAATTCTTATACAAATTATAATTTGAACATGTTCGATGTAGGGGATAAGGTGTGAACATTTTTGGACATTCTGAAATTTCCTGTAAACTTACAGTCAGAGAGACCCTTAGACTTCCCACCTCTTTAAGTTGCCTAGCAATGATACTCTCTTCTTAAATTCTAGGACACTTAGCTCTTCTGCCTATATAGCCGTTTAATCTACCTACATTGATCAGTTTTTTTTTTTTTGGTTGTTGTTGTTGTTAAGCCAATCGTATCATACATTTCTCTGCCATTTATTTCTTCCAAAGTTGAACATGTTTCTGTCTAGAACCTTCCTAGCCATTGCTGTCTATCAGAATCCTGTGCAGACTTCTTGACCCATCTTGTTTTCCTCCTTCTGGAATATTTATCCCTTCAGACTGTATGACATTTGAGCAATAATATTCAGAGACACTTAGAATGAGAACAAGCTAAAAATAGGAAGACAAGTCAGAAGAGCATCACAGAAACAAAGCATTACTTGGTTATAGACTAATGTAAAAGCTTACTATAAGTGATACAAAAAATCAATTGAGAAAAATGCTGAAAAGAGCTGGCAGAGTTTGATATAATTATGACTGCAGATGGGATTCATTCATTCAGAAAATATTTTTACAGTACCTACTGTGTAAAAGGTGGTGAAAAAAATAGACATGATATACTCTCTAGCTGGGGAAACTATACTAATAAGATGATCACACAAGTAAATATAAATTCTCCATCATGACCACTAGTAATTGTTCTAAAGAAAAATTACAGATTGCTCTTAGATTAAATAAGTGTCGTCTGATCTAGTGAGGGCTTAAGGCCTGGGAGAAATTGCTGTTTAGAAAGGCTTTCTTCAGGATCATATATTAATTCTGAGATATAAGGGATGATGAGGCAATAACTTGGTGAAGATGGGCTTGAAGAATATTCCCTGCATGTGCAAAAGCACTGAATTGGGCAAAAATACCATATGTTTGGAAAATCTCAAGAAAGCCAGTTCAGAGTTAAGAAGGGTACAGGGCAACAAGTTAAGAGTGTAGATGTAAGAAAAGTCCAGGTTAAGAAGATATGACAGCACCAATCAAAGATTATTGCATCCTTTTTAAGACTGAAACAAGAAGAATGGTATTTTAATGGACAGATATAGAGGGAGGGTTTGCTTTTAAGAGAAAATTCAGTTTTAAAGTTTGAGGTGCTTATAGGGCAATTATATATCCCTCCGATGACTCGAAATGTGAGAATAGAGTTGAGTTACATAGAGAAAGAAGGAAGGAAAGGAGGATATCTTTGTATAAAGTTGATAGATGAAGCTGTGAGAAGAGATTGTCTTAGGTAGAGAGAATAAAGATTAAAAATGGAGAGTAAAGAGAAGTAATAAGCCATTTTCTAGATTCTGATCAGGCTGCAGTAGATGGGCCCTGATAGAATGGGAGAAAAATAGGAACAGACTCAAATTCTTAAAAAGGCCAGATTTATTGGGTTAGTCGGGACTGTCGCCCTGAAATACCTTTTAAACCTTGAACTGAAACTATCCCATAAGGTCACCCTTTAGTGAAGTAGCAGATTAGCACACACAAAAAACAATATTATCCATGAGTACAGTATTCCATTAAAAAAAAAAATCTTTATGAGACCAAAAGGTCAACAATTACTCTAAAGCAAAGATAAGAAGGTAAGGGGGCAGGGAAGCTAGAGTACTGGAACCAGACCAAACAGAATACAGTTAAAGAGAATGTTGACACACTGTGAAAAATGTAGTTAATTATTACTGAACAATTTGTGTACAAACATCAGATAGGTACCAAATTTTCTGTGTAAACATTCACTGAAAACACAATAAAATATTATTAATAAAAAGTCATTTTATAAGTATGTATTTCTTGATATATCTCTGTTCTATATTAGTTTGTCCATTCATTGTTCTAAATAATAGTTCAACAGCATATTTAATTTTGGTACTGCATTGGAGGAGATAGGAAAACCATCACGGCAGTGGTATGTAGATGGCTTTAATGAATGGATAGAATTTTGATGTATTCCTAAAGTACATTTAGTGATCGGGGAATGGGAGCAGAGCCAGTGATGGAAAGATGCTGTCAAAGGACTAAGGGAAAACCAGAGTGGTATAGTATTTATCTTTTCAGCCCTCAGAGGAGGATAATACTCCCAGCCAAACATCATCGCCCTGACTACAACCATGCCTGACTTCAACCATGCCTGACTTATGTGCAATGGCAGGAGATTCTGGCAGGAGTGATTCCAGATACTGGGGACCTGCTCAAAAGTGGGGCTTTCATGTATAATGCTGTGAAAGGGGAGAGAAGAAACCCCATAGGTGCACGGACATATACAAATTGCCTCAAAAGCCAAAGCAGCCATAAAACCACTAGGATGAAGATTCCAACTAGTACATAAAGCCCTCTATCAGTGCTGTGTCTGTCCAATCCATTTGAGTCATACACACCAAACAAAGGGTTAGCAAATGAAACCCATTATTATTCGTAGAAAGCAAACACCCAACAATAGGAATTAATTTATTGTGAGCCACCCTTCTCCACCCCTAGGTGTGCCCTATTTTATACCATAGGAGAGAGACTTGCTCAAGTGGCAAACCGTACCTGTTTACTAAAAACTAAGGTCCATTCTTACATCTGGATGGGCACTCTGTGTCTCAAGTGTGAGCAGATGCACCCTGGTTCAGGTGCTGGGTTCATGATGCCACCCCAGGTATTGGCTAGTGAGGTGTGGCTGAGCTTACTCATTTTCTGACTCTCTCTGTGGCTCCTGTTGGCTGGCTCTGCTTCTATCACTGACTGGTCGAGCTCTCAACCAGCAGCCTCCAGACAGCCTTGCAGGCCACAGCTCTAGCCCTGAATAATGATAGCTCTCAAAAGAGAACTCCACTGTGGGGGACTGCCGTCTTAGCAGACAGGCTACCTGTTCTCCCAGTGGGCTCTCTACACTCCCAAGTGTTAGAGCTCTCAGCTCAGCTGGGACTTCTGCTTCTGCGTTTTCAGTAGGCCGACTCAGCCCCATGTTGCAGGTTGCTCTGCTCTGAGTGCTGGTTTGGACTCACACTGCCTCCATTCTGTCACTCGTGCTCTTGGCCCTGCTGGGCTTTGACTCCACTGCCACAGTTCTCATGATCACCATTTCTCTCTCTTCAGTGTTGGTGGCTCAGTGTTACAGCCTCTTTTACTTTGGTCTAGGAAGTTCTCAGCATGGGAACCCTGTGTTCAAAGGACTTGCTTGCCTCCGAGTTCTTGTTGGTTAGGAGGTCCCCCAAACCTCTGTGAGATTGGCCATTTATATAGGAAAACTCCCTTCACTATCATTGTCAGGCTTGCCTAGCAGGGTCACAGCCGTAAGTATCCTCCTAATGCAGACTGCAAGCCCAGAACCAGAAGGCCCACATAAGTGAACCCATTGTACCCCAACAGGGATGTGTCCAAACCCTACTAATATTCTAGGCATTCCATAATGTGGCCTTGGTGTATGATTTCAGCCTCATCGCCTTTGACTCTGCACTGTGGCTCCCTTATTTCTTTACATTAAAAAAAAAAAAATACCAATTCAGCCTCATATTGACCCTGTATTGTAGATCAGAGGTACAGGGAGTGCTTTGCATGAATGAGGTCCTACTAGATTCAATCCCTAGCACTTTTACAGTTGTTTTTTTTCTAAAGTGCAGTGGTTAAGCACTCAGCTGTTAATTGAAAAGTCAATGGAACCCACCAGTCACTTCATGAAAGAAAGATGTGGTGGTTTGCTTCTGTGAAGTTTATAGCCTTTAAAACCCTGTGGGGAAGTTCTATTCTGTTCTCTAGGGTCACTGTGAGTCACCATGACTCCATTTATACCTCCTTAATTACTCTTTCTGCCCAGGGTGGCACCCACTCATTTATCTTATTTGGTTAACCTTCAGGTTTCTCAAATTTAACTGTGTCTGTGAAATCACTGTGACCCTTGCTAAGCAGAATCAAGAACTTTCATCTTTGTGCTCTCAGTTCCTTTGGTTTGTACTCAGTTCTAAACATTTCTGTCATGATGTTATCTGGACTCTCATTTAGAGATTCCTTCAATATATAAATCCTGTTTCAGTTTCCTTTCCAACACAAGGCCTGATAAACATGACATACTTAGTACGTAATTGAAATTATGGGATAGTTATCGTGCTAACTTCTGTAGGAAGGTCCAGGAAAATGAAGGCTGAAAAAAACTAGAGTCTAAATATGACCTTCTTGAGCAAAACTATAGCATATGTATACCAGTTGCAAACAATTTAATTCTTTACCCCCCGCTTTTTAGTTATTGGTGGTGGGGGCAGGGAGTGGTAAAAATAAAGAGATTTAGTTATAAGATTAAGATTCTCATGACAGCATTAAGTGATATGCTAAGTGATACAGTCTAGCAGTTTTGTATCTTAGGTATATCCTTATTGTTCATAGTATGTAGTAGCAGTAGTTCTGAAATGGTTCAGTTACAGTACCTGGGATGGCCAGCAGATGCCTGCAAACACCACAAAATGATTTTGGCCAGCTTGGGTTTTTTTTTTTTTAACCACATAAAAAACATGCTGCTGTTTTTAGAACTATATAATGCTGTTCTAGTAGGATTTTGTTTTTTCTTTACCTATTAATTCCAGATGAAGAGAAAATTGAAAAGACATCTCACCTAAAAGGGAAGACTTAATATTTTCTTTTGTGAGATTTAAACCAGCATGTGAGCATGCATACACTTTTCATGTCATTTTTAAAATTTAGATTGAAGTTACAAAAGAGAAATAGTGGTAAATATTTTTACCATTCTCTCTTTGGGTAAGATCAAGAGAATTTCATTTTAATTTGTCTTCTGTATCTATCTTTTCCTTTAACCAATATAGGAGATGTATTCCAAAGGAATAATTCCCCTTTCTGCTGTATCTACAGTACGAGTTCAAGGAGACAACAAATTTGAAGTTGTTACAACACAAAGAACTTTTGTTTTTAGAGTAGAAAAAGAAGGTAAGATCATTTCTTTATCCCTACAAAAATGTTCACAAACATTAAATTGTGCCCAATCAGAAGATTAATAAACCACTTAAACTATAAAAATAAAAAGAAACCTTCAAATAAATTTGTTTTTTAAAATGTACATTTGTAATGATAATTTTTATGAGTATCATAATTTATGTTAAAACATAAGTAAAAACCAATTGCTGTAGAGTCAGTTATGACTCATGGCCACACTGTATGGGTAGGATTGCCCCAGAGTTTCCAAGGCTGGAATCCTTATGGAAGCGGATTGCCACATATTTCTCCCCCTGAGCAGCTGGTGGGTTCAAACCACCAAACTTTCTGTTAGTAGCAGAGT
>NW_006922096.1:955129-956985 GCF_000298275.1 Orycteropus afer afer | reverse complement strand
ATTGGTTAAGTGCTCCCACTTGTGGCCTCACTAATGGCTCCCACTGAATAAATGACAAGTGTCATATACTCTGATAGATGCTTCATTTTCACAACAGTACTGTGAGGAAGGTAATATAATTATTATTCCATTTTAGATAGGAGTAATCACAACCAGTGAGAATTCACCAGAATATTAGCTACTATACTAGAATGCTACAACCTGTATCAGTGCATATCACATAAAAGATGTTCAGTCAATAGTATGTTGTTGTGCCATTGAGTTGGACCTGACTCATCCTTGGGTTTCCGAGGCAGTATCACTACAGAAGTAGATTGCTCAACCTTCCTTCTGAGGAGTGGCTGGTGGGTTTGAACCGCCAGGTTTATGGCTAGCAGTCAAGTACCTTAGGCACTACACCACCAAAGCTGCTGGTCAATAGTATACATTACTAGAAAACTAGAAAACTTCCCTTATTGCTTAGGATAGTCAGTAAATGAGTCAGTACTATTGCTGTTCACATTGCAGCAGCATTTTTAAACTGTGGATCGCTACCCATTTTCATTCATGACAGGGACTTAGTGGTAGATGTGTATACCAAATCAGAAAATGAATAAAATAGATTAAGAATATGAAAGTACACGGCTTATAGTAAGCATTGTGAAATATACAGACATACAAATTGCACAAATGTAATGTAAAATGTGTCTCTTTATTGACTCTATTTTAAAATGTTGAAAGCTGTAGCCCTTGAGCGAGGATCAGCAAACTGTGGCTTGAAATATAAATCTGACCTGCTGCCTGTTATTGTAAATAAAGTCTTATTGGATTATAGCCACTCATCCATTTACATATTGTCTATTGCTGTTTTTGTGGCTCACAGTCAGCATTGAGCAGTTGCAGTAGAGAGCATATGGCCAGCAAAGCCTTAATTATTTGCTATTTGACCCTTTATAGAAAAAGTTGGCCAAATCCCTGTTCCAGAGCATTTTATATAGAATTGGCTATGTGAGAAGCCAGCTTTTGTGAATCATTGCCTAACATTCAGAAAGGTGTCCTCAATTGTGATACTTAATATGGGACTTAGATCCGAAACCACCATTTTTCTCTTTCTGGGATTCTCTGAAACATACCATACTTCTCTCACTTGGCTGTCCTGGTAGTCTTTCCTTGAGCTTCAGTTTCCACTGTCGTGTTTCTTTGAGGTACTTATCACCTTCCCCACGGGCCTCTCAAAATGAATTTCACATATGCCACATAGCTTGTATTTTAAGATAGACATACTAAATAAAGCCTCCAATTTGTGTGAAAATCTGTTTAGCCATATTTACTTGCTACAGTTAAAAGTTAAACAGACACATTTTATTTAAGTAGAATGTACCAACCCACACATGTTGAAAAGTTACATACTTAAAATTAACCATTTATGATATATGGTTCATCCTAAATTTATTATAGGTATTTTGTTAATTTTGACATAAATCACAGTTTGTTACATTTTAGATCTTTAATTTTTAAAACCCTGGAAATACTTCCTCAGTAAAAACTGGGACTGTGTCCACATGGAATTATTGAATAAATTATTTTCATTGAAAGTCATTTTTAGATAGTAATAATTCAAATACTTAAAGTTATACAATTACTGGCTGTATAATTATCAGCAAATTATTTAGTTCTCTAAACCTCAATTTCCTCATTTATAAAATGAGTGTAATATATAATTTAGAATTATATGTATGTGAGTTTTTTTGTGTATGTGTGTGTATGTGTTTTTAGTATGGACCCTTAACCCAAATATTAAACATGTTTTATTAAGTGATCTTCCTCCCTTGTATATAGGTATGCAAAAACGGCAAGGAGGCCACATGTTCTGACCT
>NW_006922096.1:953141-953773 GCF_000298275.1 Orycteropus afer afer | reverse complement strand
AATTTCACAGATTGTCATAATATGTCATTGTAAGTTGCACTAGTTTTAAATAAGTCAGTAATACCATCTTCATTAAATAATTTTGATTTTAATGTAAACATTTTGATTTTAATGTTACCATTTAAATACAGCTTTTCCCGTATGTCGCTCCCCCTACCCATGTCAGCATGTAGGCCCCAACTAGCCTGAAATTAATCCCTCCCCATCCTGGTAACCTACTAGGTGAGTTCCCTTTCCCAAGCAAACCCTTCTCTGTCTTTTTACAATAATGGGCTCATATAGTACTTGTCTTATAGGGATATATGGGAAGGATATGTGACCACCATAATAACATTAGGAAATGAGAGGACACTGAATTGTACACATAAGAGATAGACGACAGATGCTAATACCAACCAATGTGTCCACAATACCGCATTACCATTAACACCAAACATTAGGCTATACAGATAAACATATAAGCACCTGAGATGATCATATGGGGGTCAGTGAACAGAAGTATACTCTAGACCAAGGGTTGACTTAGCTGAGGCTAATCTTGTACAGACACCAGTGATAAAAAATACCTGCAGTCCTTACAGAAACAATAGAAGACAGACACAGAGTAATCCCTCCCAGACATCCTGACACTA
>NW_006922096.1:942143-945746 GCF_000298275.1 Orycteropus afer afer | reverse complement strand
TCTGAGCAGAGATGGATTCTTCACTTTTGGTGAAAAGGTCTTCCACTGTTTTTATCCATAGTAGGCATGACTTAATTGTATAAAACCTCATGGTTTTGTTCATTGTAGAAAGGTGAACTTAAATAAGCATGTGTACCTTTTCTAATAATAAAGTACTACTGCTTTTTAGAGTTTACTTGGTGCCATGAGCAGTGCTGAGATTTTTTTAATATGCTAACTAAACCAAACCCACTGGTGTTGAGCTGATTCCTACTTGTAGTGACCCTATAGGACAGAGTAAAACTATTCTGTAGGGTTTCCAAAGGTACAGATTTTACAGAAGCTGACTGCCACCTCTTTCTCCTGAGGAGTGGCTGGTGGGTTCAAACTGCTGACCTCTTGGTTAGCAGCTGAATGCATTAACCACTGTTCCACCAGAGTTCCTTTTTAATGTACATTCTCATGTAATTCTTCATAATCCTATGCTGTAGGAAGTGTGTCCTTTTAGATTAGAATATTGAGGTTTAATGATTATGTAACTTGCCCTTAAGTGTTGGCTTTAAGCCTGGATTCCAACCTCTGTGACTCTAGAACCCACGATCTATTAACATCTACCATTTGCCTCCTCTGAAACTGGTGTCACTATTTCTAAACTGCTGTATCACCACTGGCATCACAATTGGACATCTTTACCCACAAGTTTTATAAGGCTTCTCTTCATTGAGAGTGAATTATTTTGAAATAATAACTCTTACATTATTCCTTAAGTAGAAAATCTTGTCTTATTCCTCTTGTCCTCACCATAACCATTGGAATCAATCAGGCCATAACAGCTAAATGGTCAGTTTGTAGTCCCAGGGGCACCTGTGGTCATTCATGTAACTCTTACTTCTTGCAAATGATTTTTGCAGTGGTGGCCTGCTCTCATTATCAGAAGAGGGCATAAGAATTCTGAGTGGTCAGTCTCTTTTCAGGGACATTTTAAGTACTAGTTCTCAACTGCAGGTCCTGTGGAAGTTCCTTTATCTCTGGCCACCATAGTAGATATTAGACCCTAAAAGATAGGCAAGACTGACTTTCTTTCAGTTTTGTCTCTGCCTTTCTAGATGGTGAACTTGAAGCCCTCAAGTGGCAGCTATGATAATGTAAAACACGTTTTTGTTTTTTTTTTAAAGAATGTATCCTATAAGAAATTTCACCAGGCTCTATTGGACCAGCAAACCTGGTCCCCACCTTCTTTTTTTTTTTTTTTTTGGTAAGAGGGCTCCTTTTGAGCCTGGCAAAAAGTGGCGAAACTAACCATTCCCAACTTCAGAATTCTATACACCTGAGAGAGAGCAAACTTCCCAGAAGACTGCTTTGTGCCATTCTCAACAGAAATACCCAGGTGGATAACATTAACAATCAGGAGCTACTCAGTTGCTCATGGCAAATTCCACCACAGAGTTTACAAAGACTTATAGCTAGGAAAGCCACACTATGTAATTTACTACACTGCCCCATCTCAAACTTCTATGTGCAAATTCCTGTTTCCACACTCTTCAGAAGACCACCTCCCTTTGTAGTCTTCCTCATCTCAGTAAATTGAAGTCTGTCCTTCTGAATACTTAGGCCATAAACTGTGGAATCATTTTTTTTTTTTAAATTTTCCTTCTCTAATATTCATTCTATCAGCAAATCTTGTCAGTTTCACTTTGGAAATATGTCTGGATTCTGACCAATTCTCAACCTCTACTGCTACCCCTCTGGAATAAAGTATGGCTTCTGTCTAGATTATTGCAATAAACTCCCTTGATCCACTACAGTCATATTTTCAAAATAGTTTTCAGAGTGATGTTTTGAAAGAAAGTCAGATCCTGTCAGTCACTGAGAGTAAAGTTCTTATGGTGTCCTAATACACCTAGTAATCTGCCCTTTTATCCTTGTCTCCTTTAATGCTCTCCTTCCATTCCAAGTGCAGGGGCCTCATGTTCCTTGAATGTGCCAGGTCTGCTGTTGCCTTGGGGACTTGATATTTGCAGTTCTCTTTATCCTGGGAGGCTGCTCTTCTCTCTGCTCTCCTCCTGGCTTCCTTCATTACTTCCTTCAGACTTGTTTAACCATCTCCTTTTGCAGCTTTTTCTATTATCCATTAAAAAATAGCAGTCCTTCCTCTTGCTCCTCACATTCTCTGTACCTTTCATCCTGTTGTTTATTTTTCTTCATTGCACTTGTCACTGTGTAATATGTTCTTTAACCATTTTCTTGCCTTTTTCCATGCATGAGAGTATAATCTCCAGGAGAGTTTGACCCTTGTATGCCTTGTTCAGTGCCTCATTCCTCATATATAGATTAGTTCTTGGAAAGTAGTAGGCATTCAGTAAATACTTGAGTGAATTAACGGTTACTGATTTCAAGACCAACCCTGGTATATGATACTTCTTTTTCTAATATTGATCATGGATTACACCAAGGGATCTTTTGTTACATTATATTATCATAACAAAAGTACGAGTCCAGCCAAACTTTGTTAGATTATGGTATTGATGTTTTGTATGTCCCTTCAGTAGTAATCCCTAGTATAATTAACCTTTGGTTACTAATGAATATGCCATTTCAGCTAAGTATTGAAGTTCAGAGAATATTAAATATTTCATGTTGAATTTATTTTATTTTTTTGATTCTTACATTATAAACTGGCATTTCTAAAAATTTCAAGAACTAATTTAAGATTGGAGCAACTGATACTATCTTTTGCTTATACTCTAGTGTAGTCCCAAGAAAATAGCTATTTAAAATCTTTTTCTTTGTGTTCCCTATTCCCCTTTTTTCCCAATGTACAATGCTATATAGCAAAGCTATGTCTAGGTCAGAGCATATTCTCAGAAGGATTGGTACTTAGCACAGGGCTAAGATCAATATAGCCATGCAATAAATATTTATTATTGGGAATAATAAAAGCATCTTGGTGTAAAGGCCAGGTAAAAACTAGCATACTATCTAACTGTGCCTAAGTCATTTTTCCAAGGGGAAATAATTATTTAGTTTGTGATTCTGTGATTTTTCAGAGTGTAATCCCATGCCCAAGAATGCATACATGCACAGCCAAATAAAAATGACACTTGTAATCTGTTTTATTGTGTTTGAATTATCTGTACCACTGTTTCTCTCCATTGGCATGGGTAATTAAGGATAAACTGGATGTTACTATTAATCCTTGTTCTTTTTCATGAATGTTTACTTCCTATTAGTAAATGAGGCCCTTAGGAGCCAGATAATTCTTGTAGGCTGTAAGGGAACCATTTGTTGAGATGCAGACATAATATGCTTAAATCCAACAGATGCAAATACCGGTTTCCATTGAATTCCTGAGATAGGGAGTCATATGGTAATTGTAATCTAAAACCACAAACACTTTGGCCCTGTTCATTAAGTTATGACCCACATTTCAAACTTTGTGATTTATGAGGGTTAACAAAGCAAACAAACAAAAAGCCATTAGCTAACATTTACTTGGCAGGAAGATCATGTGTGAAATTAATGATCACAAGTAATGATAACCAAGTTAAATTGAAGGTCTGTCACTGTCAGTGAAAATGCAATAAATTATCATAGTGCAATCTGGATCTGTTTATTTAGCTGTAA
>NW_006922096.1:940399-941419 GCF_000298275.1 Orycteropus afer afer | reverse complement strand
TGACAGGGGAAGAGCTAACTCCTCAGAGTAGAGACATCCTTAATGATATGGATAGAATAAAGCTTTCAGGACCTGCATTGGCTGATATGGCATGACTCAAAATGAGCAGAAATGGATGCAAACATCCATTAATAACTGGAACATGGAATGTGCAAAGTATGAATCTAGGAATATTGGAAGTTGTCAAAAATGAAATGGAACACATAAAGATCGATATCCTAGGCATTAGTGAACTGAAACGGACTGGTTTTGGCCATTTTGAATGAGACAACCATATGATCTACTATGCCCGGATTGACAGATTGAAGAGGAATGGTGTGGCATTCATTGTCACAAAGAGTGTTTCAAGTTCTGTCCTGAGGTACAGTGGTGTCAGTGATAGGATAATATCCATACGGCTACAAGGAAGACCAGTTAAACTACTATTATCCAAATTTACACACCAACCACCATAGCCAAAGATGAGGATATCGAAGATTTCTACCAACTTCTGCAGTCTGAAATTGATGAAAAATTCAATCACAGTGTGTTCATTAGCACTGGTGACTGGAATGTGAAAGTTGTAAACAAAGAAGAATCACCACTCGTTGGAAAATATGGCCTTGGAGATAGAAATAACACTGGAGATCACATGATAGAATTTTGCAAGACCAACTACTTATTCATTGCAAATACCTTCTTTCAACAACACAAACAGCAGCTATACACATGGACTTCACTAGATGGAATACACAGGAATCAGATTGACTACATCTGTGGCAAGAGGTGATGGAGAAGTTCAATATCTTTGGCCAAAGCCAGGCTAGGAGCTGATTGTGGAATAGACCATCTACTGCTCATAAGCAAGTTCAAGTTGAAGTTGAAGACAATTAAAACAAGTCCACAAGAGCCAAAATACAACCTTGATAATACTTCCCCTGAGTTTAGAGGCCATTTGAAGAATAGATTTGATGCATTGAATACCAATGACCAAAAACCAGAGGAATTGTGGGATGACATCAAGAACATAATCCATGAAGA
>NW_006922096.1:935359-937095 GCF_000298275.1 Orycteropus afer afer | reverse complement strand
TATGCATACCTACAAGTTAAGTTAGTCCCTGAACATATGTTAGTTCTTCCTGCCTTTGTTGTATTTTCCTCTGCTTAGTATCCTGTTTCTCACTTCCAAACTCCAGTTTTGTCTTTTGAGTACCCACTACCCCAGATCCCACTACCCATTGCCATCGAGTTGATTCTGACTCAGAATGACCCCCATTGGGTTTCCAAGGCAGTATATCTTTATAGAAGTAGATTGCTTTGTCTTCCTTCCATGGAGTGGCTGGTGAGTTTGAACTGCCAGCCTTCTGGTTAGCAGTCATATTCCTTAGGCACTGGACCACCAGAGATCCTTAATATGTAACATGTTGTTGTTAGGTGCTTTTGACTCACAGTGACCCTATGTACAACAGAACAGAACACTGCCCGGTCCTGTGCCAGGCTCACAGTGCTTGCTACATCTGGGCCCATTGTTGTAGACACTGTCAGTCCATCTTCCTGAGGACCTTTTCCTTTTTTTCTGTCCTTCCACTTTACTAAGCATTATATCCTTCTCCAGGGAATAGTCCCTTTTATGATAGTATCAAGAGAATTGTCTGAAAGTTAACACATTTGATTGTCCTAATGATCACTTAGGAGCTCTGGTTGCACAGTGTCTAAGGCATTTGACTGCTAACCAGAAGGCTGGCGGTTCAAACCCACCAGCCACTCCTCAGAAGGAAGGTTGGGCAATCCTACTTCTGTAGTGATGCTGCCTCGGAAACCCCAGGAGGGGTTGCTATGAGTTCGGTCCAACTCGAGGGCACATAACAACAACAACAACGTGTTCCATTGTATGTTCAAATCTAATTTGACTTACAGCATTGATTGCTCTTTGGGGACCAAATCAAATTCTTATTCCCACAACACAGTCTGTTGTACATAGGTGAAGGTCACTTTATGCTTGTGGAATGAGGGAGAGAACCCAGTTTTACCAGATGGCATGCTATTGTTAGTGAGTGTGGTGAGAAAGGAACAGGTGAGTGAATATGAAACATACAATTTAAGTCTTGGTGCCAAGTAACCGTAGACTTGAAAGTAAGCTCTTTGGAGTATTTGAGTAACTGCCTTACCAAGTATAATTTGTTAATTGATGGGGAGCAGTGTCACTTTCTTCTGTTAAGAGAGAAAATCCATTTCATAAATAATCTTAAAGATCTCAAACATTAACATGCATACAAATCCCTAGGGGATCTTAACCCAGAGCTTCTGATTCCCCAGGCCTGCGATTTTATGTTTGGAATCAGTTCCCAGTTGAAGCTGAGGGTACTGGCTTCAGGGCAGCTGAGCAGTGTTAACTCTTCCCCTTACAGACTAGGCCATTGGTCTCTGCTTACAATCACAGTTCAATTTATTGGTGTGGGAAACAATCTGTGAATTTTTTGTTGCAGATACTTGCTTATATTTCTGTGTCTGTAAACTTATATAAATATGGATTTATGCATTTTCTCCTGTTTTTATTTTCAGAGGAAAGAAATGATTGGATCAGCGTACTATTAAGTGCACTGAAATCGCAGTCTCTTACCTCCCAGTCTCAAGCAGTTGTTGTTCCTGAGAAATGTGGATATCTTGAACTGAGAGGCTATAAAGCCAAAATTTTTACTGTGTTACGTGGAAACAGTGTGTGGCTTTGCAAAAATGAACAGGTGAGCTATGTTACCATAATTGCAAGTTGCTGTTTCTTGATTATGTTAGTAGCTGTTCTTTCTTAGAATTTGTATTGTTTTTCTT
>NW_006922096.1:929915-933934 GCF_000298275.1 Orycteropus afer afer | reverse complement strand
TAGTGACACTGCCTCGGAAACCCAAGGAGGGATCACTATGAGTCAGGTCCGTCTCAATGGCCCATAGCAACAACAACAATAGCAAAATAAAATTTCTGTTGATACTATTGATACTTTCTTTTCCCTTACATTTCTGGTTTTCAATATGTATAAATAAATCCTTCCTGGGCCCCTTGTTGGGATTCACTTCTGGTATCTTTCAGTCTAGAGTGTACTGATGCCTAATAAGTTATTCGGGAAATTAAACTCTGTGCTTTAGATATCTGATCTAGGATGAACTCATTTTATGATAACATTACAATGGGTTTATGATGTTAAATATAAATGCTGAGTGTTTTCATGAAAATTATTAAATATATCAACTCTAAACAAACAGTAGTTTCAAATAATTTAAAGATCAAACTATACATCTTTATCCAAAGCTTCCTCTGAACTTCAGTGTGAACTTACTCATTACATTTTTTGGGTAAGATGCCTTAGCCAGTTAACTGTGGAAGGCATCACTGAACACTGTTGGCATATTAATAGCTTGGATAGTTAACATATTCCTCAAGAAGAATAGTGATGTACAGCTTAATACATGTAGAAGCTAAATATGAACAGTCTGTGAAGTAAGGCGATTAAAACTTTTCTTATTGGAATGAAGGTTAAAAATGCACAATTTGCATGTATCAGTATAGAAGTTATTCTGCCAAATTAATTGAAGCATTCATTATTACTTTTTTTTTTTTTGCTTGCACAGACATGATAGACTTCAAATTATTAGTTTTGTAATTTACATTGGTTAGATTGTCTAAATTTATGTTATTCCCTAGAAGTTAAGTAGGTATTTCTAAAGTTTTATTATTAAGACTTTCTGATTAGTGAAAAATTATTTGGCACCACCGTTTTAGTATTAGCCATTGAAAGTAAATAGCAGTAATGTTGTTAGTGGCCACTGAGTTGATTCTGACTCATGGTGACCCTATGTGTGCAAGGCAGAAATGCTCTAGAGGATTTTCAAGGATGTGACCTTTTAGAAGCAAATTACCAGGCCTATCTTCTAAGGGGCTCTGGTGGCACAATACCTAAGGCATTTGAGTGCTAACCAGAAGGTTGGCGGTTCAAACCCACTAGCTACTGTGTGGAAGGAAGACTGGGCAATCTACTTCCATAAAGATTTACTATTTCGGAAACCCGGTGGGCGTTGCTGTGAGTCTGAATCGACTCCATAGCAGTGGGTTTGCTTTTTTGTTTTGTCTTCTGAGGTGCCTCTGGGTAGATTCGAACTGCTAACCATTCAGGTCTTAGTAGAATATGTAACTGTTTGTGCTACCCAGAGACTCCTAATAGCATTAATGATGATTACTGTTTGTTGAGTATCAGGTGCTGTGCTAATTGATGCATATGCATTTCATTTTAATCTTCTTGGCAAATGTAGGAGGAAGATATTGTCATTCTTTATAGATGAGGAAAAGGGAAGATTAAGTAATTTATCAAAGATTGCAGTTTATCTTGTAGAGTTTAATTTAAAACCAGGACTATTTAACTCTTAGTCTTTCTTTTTTAGCCATCACACCAAACTGTATTTTAAAAATCTACAGTGGAAAGAAGTTTACTGACTAGTGACCTTTTAGAGATATCCAAAAGATTCTTTCCTTGAGTACCTTAGATGTTTAGAAGTTTCAGAGTATACATTGAGTAAACATTGCGTATCATACGGCAGATACTCTGATGATGTGGATGTGCATGCTAAGAAGAAAGTTACAGATTTGTTTTCTACGAGATGAAGTCAGAGAAGAGCAGCCTTTGTGATAGATGGTGAGCTTAGTACTCTATTGGATGTGTGCAGGAATCATCGAGAAGTGCAGAAATGGGACATACCATTAAGCCTGGGAATTAGAAACACTTTCATGTACCAAAAAAAATCAAAACAAAACAAAACAAAACGAAACCTGTTGCTGTTGAGTTGATTTTGACTCATAGTGACCCTAGAAGACAGAGTAGAACTGGCCCATAGAGTTTTCAATGCTATATATCTTTTAAGGAAGCAGACTACCACATCTTTCTCCCATGGAGTGGCTGGTGGGTATGAACCATATACCTTTCACTTGGTAATGGAGCATTTTAACCACTGAGCCACCATGATTTCTACTTTCATGTACAGAGTAATAAATGAATACATTTTCCTTCATGAAATTTAAAGCATTAATGATAGAGTCTTGGACTTTTCCACCATCTCTTGAAAAGTAATTATATTTTGATGTATGTATATTTCAGGTCCTTTTTTTCTATGTATTTATGTGCCTATTTATGCACCCTTATAAAAGTACATACTGTTATTTGTGTACAAGCTCTGGTGGCGTGGTGCCTAAGGCATTTCACTGCTAACTAGAAGGCTGGCAGTTCAAATCCACCAGCCACTCCTCAGAAGGAGATTGGGCAATCTACTTCTGTAGTGATACCACCTCAGAAACCCAAGGAAGAGGAGTCTCTGTAAGTCTAGTCGACTCAATGGCAGTGAATTTGTTTTGGAGTTTCAAAAATCATTGTATGAAATTGTGGAGCCAGGTCTTAAAGGACTTGGTCTTGAGCCAAGTCTTAAAGTACCAGTTGGCTCCAAATTGAGTGGATAAGTTAAGGAAGGTCCTTCATGTTTAAACACTGACAGTACTCCACTATTTCCATCACCTTTTACATCCTACTATACAACTTTCTTTCCAGAAGGAAAGTTGTCCATTGGTTGTTTCACATAGTTGAGCAGGTACTATGGAGAACCTTGTGTGACTTTCTGAGGAGTCTACCTTTCTTCTGGATGCAGAGGGCTTTAAACCAGCAGATGAGGGGCAACAGACCTATGTTTTAGGAAAAGCAATAAACAGTAGCAAAATAATTTAATGAAGCTTCTAACCATTTTACACACATGCATACACACACATACACATACAAAGTAATCTGCTGTTATTTTTCAAAGCTTATGGAAAAAATTCCATTCACCATAAAAATGTATGAGGTATTAGATTTGAAACTCTGTATCTTAATTTGTACTGGGTCTAATTTAGTGCCATGCACCAAAGTTAAATGATTTATTTTTATTTTTATTTTAGTATAGTGAATTAGTTGCCCATGTAACTTAATAGCTTGAATAGAATAAAAAAAATGGTAATTGACCCCTAATCTCACCACCCTTACATATGAACTAGTTCCATTTTTCTTGGCTCTGTATATGTAGTTTTACTAATTTACTTTGGAGTCACTGCAGAGAGGAAAAAGACAGTGGATAGAGGTGGAAGGGTAGCTATTACAGAATATGTTGAATAGCTAGTAAAGAGGAAACTCATTATACCAAAGTTGATTAGACTGGGCAATAGAAGTTCTTGGTTTTCATTCTTGCTCTACTGCTAATTGGCTCAGGTAATTACATTAATTTCTACATTTAAATGGCATCATGTAAAGAAAGTGGATTGTCTTAGACTGGGTTCTCTAGTCCAACAAAACCAATGAAGCATGTGTATGTATGTGTGTATATGTATATATGTACACACACACACACACACACATATATAAACTCACTTCCATCAAGTTGATTCTGACTCATAGTGACCCCCATTGGGTTTCCAAGGCTGTAAATGTTTATGGAAGCAGATCATCCCATCTTTCTTTCATGGAGCAGCTGGTGGGTTTGAATGACCAGGCTTTTGGTTAGCAGCCACATACCTTAAGCACTATACCACCAGAGCTCCTGGATAGATAGATGAATGGTTGCATGAATGGATGGGTGGGTAGTTAGGTAGGTAGATAGATGGGTGGGTTGGTAGGTAAGTGGATGGATGGATGGAAAGAGAGACATTATTTCAAGGAAATGGCACTCATATGGTTATGGAGGCTGGCAAGTCTGAAATCTGTAGATTAGGATAAGTCTTTTGTTGTTGTTGTTGTTGTTGTTGTATGCCGTCGAGTCATCCCTGACTCATAGCGACCCCTCCTTGGGTTTCCGAGGCAGTATCACTACAGAAGTAGGATTGCCCAACCTTCCTTCC
>NW_006922096.1:908831-929815 GCF_000298275.1 Orycteropus afer afer | reverse complement strand
CTGGTGGGTTTGAACCACCAGCCTTCTGGTTAGCAGTCAAGTGCCTTAGGCACTATGCTACCAGAGCTCCTAGGATAAGTCTAGAGGCTTCTTCTGACTCTGTGGTTGCAGGGGTTGATGAACCCACAATCAGATCAGAGGACAGGCAATTGGCTCATGAGGATGTGAAAGCTTGTGAATTCTAGAATCACCAAATCAGATGGCAGGCTATTGGCTTCTAGGTTTTCAGAAGCTTGTGATTTCCAGAATAGGCAGGTCTGACAACTTTCTGCTAGCTCAGGTCCCAAGAACTGGAGGTCAGATGATGAGCCAGATGCAGCAGCCAGAGCAACAGAGGGCCTTGCCAGAGGATTCATATATATATTAAATGCAGGTCACATTGCCAAGGAAACTTTCTTTATATCAGAATAAGGTTGTGACTTAAGTAAGTGTGGGACTTGAGTAAGAGTGGGAATTGAGGAAGCGTGGAACTTGAGTAAAGTCCTCTTAAAAGGCTGTGCCTCAAGATATACCTCACACTAATGGTGCATCATCAACATGTAGAGATTAGTGTTTACAACACATAAAATGGAGGGTCACCACTCATATGTCAGTTTGTTGTACTGTGTTGTCATGCATGTTGCTGTGATGCTGGATGCTATGCCACCAGTGTTTCAAATACCAGCAGAGTCTCCTGTGGTGGACAGGCTTCAGCAGAGCATCTAGACTAGGACAGTCTAGAAAAAAGGCTTGGTGGTGTACTTCTAAAACAATTGGCCATTGGAAATCTTATGAATAGCAGCAGAATGTTGTCTGATACAGTGCCAAAAGATGGGCCCCTCAAGGTGGAAGATGCAAAAAATATGACTGGGGAAGAACTGCTTCTTCAAAGTAGAGTAGAACCTTAATAACATCAATGGAGTGAAGCTTTCAAGACTTTTCATTTGCTGCTGTGGCACAACTCAAAATGAGAAGAGCTGCAAACATCCATTAATACTTGGAATTTGGAATGTACAAAATATGAATCTAGGAAAACTGGAAGCTGTCAAAAATGAAATGGAGTGCATGAGGATCAATATCCTGGCTTTAGTGCACTGAAATGCACTGGTGTTGGCCAGTTTGAATCAGAAAATCATATTTTATGCTATGCTGAGAGTGACAGATTGAAGAAGAATGGCTTCAAATATCCATATGCTTACAAGGAAGATGGAAGGAATACACAGAGTCACTATACCAAAAAGAATTTGTTAATGTTCAACTATTTCAGAACATAGCATTTGATCAAGAACTGATAGTGTTGAAACAAGTCCAGGATACACTGAGGGCATCATCCAAACACAAGGCTCCAGGCATTGACAGACTACCAATTGAGATGTTTTAGCTAATGAATGCAACATTGGAGGTACTACTCATCCATTCCAAGAAATTTGGAAAACAAATACCTGGACAATTGACTGGAAAATATTTGTGCCCATTCCAAAGGAAGATGATTCAACAGAATGTGGAAGTTACCAAGCAGTATCATCAATATCACAATCAAATAAAATTTTGCAGCAATACATTTACAGGGAACTTTCAGAAATTCAAGCTGGATTCTGAAGAGGACATGGAATGAGAAATTTCATTGCTTATGTCAGGTTGATCTTGGCTGAAAGCAGATAATACCAGAATAATATTTACCTGTGTTTTATTGACTATGCAAAGATATGTGACTGTGTGGGTCATAACAAATTATGGATAATCTTGCAAAAAAATGAGAATTCCAGAATATTCAATTGTGCTCATGAAGAACCTGTACACAGACCACGGGGTATTCATTTGAACAGAACAGAGGAATATTGCGTGATTTAAAATTAGGAAAGGTGTATGTCAGGACTGTGTCCTTTCACCATACTTATTCTATCTTTATACTGAGTAAATAATCTAAGAATCCGGACTGTATGAAGAAGAACACAATATAAGGATTGGAGGAGAACTCGTTAATGACCTGTGCTATGCAGATGACACAACCTTGTTCACTGAAAGTGAAGATGGATTGAAGCACTTACTGATCAAGATCAAAGAACTTCTTTATACCTTCAGTATAGATTACATCTCAACATAAAGAAAATAAAACTCCTCAAAACTGGACCAATAAGTAACCTCATGATAAATAGAGAAAATACTTAAGTTGTCAGGGAATTCATTTTACTTGGATCCACAATCAGTTCTCCTGGAAACAGTAGTCAAGAAATCAAATGACATATTGCATTGGGAAAATCTGCTGCAAGAGACCTCTTTAAAGTATTTAAGAGCAAAGATGTCACTTTGAGAACTAAGGTGCTCTTGACCCAGTCCATAGCATTTTCAGTTGCCTCATATGCATGAGAAAGCTGGACGATAAATAATGACTGAAGGAAAATTGTTGCCTTTTAATTATGGTGTTTGCAAAGAATATTGATTGTACTATGGACTACCAGAAGAACTTAACAATCTATTTTGGAGGAAGTACAGCCAAAATGCTTCTTAAAAGTGAGGATGGTGAGACTTTGTCTCGTGTACTTTGGATATTATCAGGAGGGGACCGTTCCCTGGACAAGAACATCATGCTTGTAAAAGTAGAGGATCAGGGGAAAAGAGGAAGACTCTAAATGATACTATGTTGAAGCAGTGGCTGCAACAGTAGGCTCAAAAAGCATAAATTGTGTGGATTGTGCTTGAGTGGGCGGTGTTTTACTCTGTTGTGCATAGGGTCGCTAAGAGTCGGAACCTAAGCTAGGGCACCTAACAAGATAATGGAGGGTAATTATATCATGTCATAAAATGTGGGGTAGTTACATCAGATCACAACATGTAGGGCAATATTTGGAATCTTTGTCTAATTAAGTTGACACATAACATTTAACCATCACAGAGCTTCATTGTTATCTGTGAGGCCATCCATCATTTAGGCTAAACATTAAAATTCCAGATCTCTGGACCTGTCAGACCCATTGATTCAGAATTTCTGGGAATGGAAGTGCTGGAATCTACAGTCATTTTAAAGTACTCTTCGTGATTCAGTGATAGGTGATCCAAAAACTACATACAGTAAAACATGGCTGTAAGTTATTTTTCCTCTTCAACTATGATCATTCAACTCAGCAACCAAGTAAAGAGCCAGGTATTTTTGAAGTTAAAAAATGTGTAAAAATTTCCTTCAACCACTAATGTGGTTAATAGGAGATCTGTATTTCTTTAGTTCATCCCTCCACCTTGGTTGATGTATCTTTTTTGTGATTAATTTCCGAGTGAACATTTTCACACACTTCAGTACAAGCAAACATTTAGGTGGAAAGTTAAGAAAATCATTAGCAGTGGTAATTTTTTTTTTTGTTTTTAAATTTTGAAGAACTATTACTAATAAATAGTAATTATTTATTAGTAATTAGGAGCTCTGGTAGCATAGTGGCTAAGACACTTGCCTGCTAACCAGACGGCTGGCGGTTCAAACCCACCAGCCACTCCTCGGAAGGAAGGTTGGGCAATCCTACTTCCGTAGTGACACTGCCTCGGAAACCCAAGGAGGGGTCGCTATGAGTCGGGGCCGACTCGACGGCACATAACAACAACAACAACAACAATTACTAATAAATAAGGAACTCTGGTAGCACAGTGACTGAGGCATCTGACTGCTAAGCAAAAGGTTGGTGGTTCAAACCTCCCAGCCACTCTGGGGAAGCAAGACTGGGCAGTCTACTTGTGTAAACATGTATTGCCTTAGAAACCCAGTGGGGGTTGTGATGAGTTGGAATCCACTTGATGGCAGTGGGTTTGGTTTTGGTTTATTACTAATAAATAGGAGCTCTGTGGCACTGTGGTTAAGGCATTGGGTTGCTAACAAAAGGTTGGTGGTTCAAACCCACCAGCTGCTCCATGGGAGAAACATGAAGCAGTCTGCTTCCGTAAGGATTTACATCCTTGAAAACCCTGTGCAGGTCGTTATGAGTCAGAATTGACTGGATGGCAGTGGATTTGGGTTTCGGGATTACTAATAAATAGTGTAGCTTTAAACTAATTCATAGTTCCTGTTTGTTTGTTTGTTTCCTAAAAATCTGTTACTTTATAAAAATTTCTAATTTTTCAGCTTATAAATCCTGTCTTAACTATTTAATTCCCTTTTCTTAGCACAAACTTTTATTATCAGAGGATGTTCTATTGGAAGAATAAAAAACCTATTTGTAGTAGTATCAACAAAAGGGAAAGTATTTGAAAACCAGTAAAGGTATTTTTCATCTGTTATTTCCCATCAGTTCCTTTAACTCTCTCTGTTTCTATAATAGAAATTTATTCTAATTTTATAGATTATTATTTATCTTTTCTATACTTCCTCTCTATATCCGATAGGTATCCATAAGATTCCATGTCAACATGCCTATTGAATTATTTCTAGCATTTTTTTTTCCCTTTCTATAAATTTGCCTTTTCTGTTGAATCAAGAAGTTATATTTTCTGAGTTGAAATAGCTATTGGAAAATATTATTGCAATTTCATGAAGATAGTCTGTACTTATTTTTTAAATCCTTTTTTTCTCAAGAGAAGCAGCAAGGTGATAGTAATGGGATGTGAGTCTGCGTGTTCTCATTGATAGTTCCCTGACTATTCTAAACTCTTTGGGTAATGTCTTAGTTCCTTAAAGTTGCTATAACAGAAATATCATTAAGTGATGGCTTTAATGAGCACAACTTTATCTTCTCACAGTTTAGGGGGGACGATGTCTAAATTCCGGGTGTGAGCTCTAGGTGAAGACTTTCTCTGTCCACTGGGAGGAAATCCTTGACTCAGCTGCTTATCATTCTTGCCATTCATTCAAAATCTCCAGGTGGCATTGGCCTTTCCTCCACTTGTGCTTGCTTATTTCTGTGCCTTGTCTGCTCCTTTTAAAAGTGGTTGACTTAAAACAGGACCTATATTAATATGGCCTCATTAACATAACAAAGAAAACTCTATTATCAAATGACATCACACCCACAGGTATAGAAGTTAGGCTTTACAACACATATTTTTCAGAGACACAATTTAATCCATAGCAAGTAATATACTTAAACGTGGTATTAACATGGACTTTTGGTTTTCCCAGTTGCTCAGTTCAAAGATAACCTTTTTTATCCTTTTCTTTCCATCTCATTCATTAGCAGATTATAGAGACTGGAGCTTGAATTAACTCTTGGTGATGTAGGAAAAATGCCTTAGACAATATTACCCTCCCCCCCCCACACACACACGGGCTGTAAAAGTAAGTAGAAATATAGAACCATCAAGATACATGTAAAAATATTTGTGGGAGAAGAAGATGGCATAGTAGAAACTGACGATAAAATATTTAATCTAACTATCCTGTTGCAGAGCACTGAGGTGCTATTTTCACCTCAGTGAAATATCCTCCCTGTAAATATTTAACACTATCTCACAACTCCATCCCCCCTGTGTGTTTTCATTTTTGCACACTTAATTTTATTCATTGTCTGTATGCTTATGTTTTAGATGCTGGCAATATATTTATAATAATAATTGTTTTTCCAATATATTTATAATAATAATTGTTAAACATTGTTACTTCAACTTTGTATAAATTGAGATTCTTTAGATAACACCACAGTCACCATGATTCTGTATTCATTTACCTATTTAGCACATTTCTGGGGGTACTTTCTGATTTTGAGCCCTACCTTAGCATTAGGCATACAGTGGTGATCTACAGATCTCTACTGAATGGGATCTTACATTCTTGTAGGGGAGCAAGACATAGTGAAAAACAAACCCATAAATAAGTGGGTTTCTGGTAGGTTTTCTTCCAGTTTGATTATTTGGCAATGACTGTCTCCAAAAGAGTTGTTTACATTTAAAATGCTGGTAGCCCTGTGAATGTTGTTGTTGTTGTTATGTGCCATCAAGTTGGACCCAATTCATAGCGACCCATCCTTGGGTTTCCGAGGCAGTGTCACTACGGAAGTAGATTGCCCAACCTTCCTTCCGAGGAGTGGCTGGTAGGTTTGAACTGGTGGTCTTCTGGTCAGCAGTCAGATGCCTTAGGCACTATGCTACCGGAGCTCCTGGCCCTGTGGAATAGCTCTAACACTTTTCAGGTTAAAATAAAACTAGCCCTGTGCAAGCTCCTAGTTTTATTTTAACCTGAAAAGTGTTAGAGTTATAATTTTTAGAATGCCAGATTAATAGTGATTATTTAATAGTGATAATTGGTGGCATAGTAGATTATGCATTTGGCTGCTAACCAGGTCAGCAGTTCAAACCTACCAGCTGCTCCCTGGAAACTGATAGGGCAATCTACTTCTGTAAAGGTTTACAGCACCAGAAACCCCATCGTGATTGCTGTGAGTCGGAATCAATTTAGTCGATGGTGGTGGTGGTGGTGTTATGTGCTGTCGAGTCAGACCCGACTCATAGCAACCCCTCCTCCTTGGGTTTCCCAGGCAGTATCACTACAGAAGTAGATTGCTCCATCTTCCTTCTGAGGAGTGGCTGGTGGGTTTGAACTGCCAGCCTTCTGGTTAGCACTCACGTGCCTTAGGCACTATGCCACCAGAGCTCCCAAATTGATGGGAGTGAGTGATTTATTTTGGAATATTTACTTCATTCAGTGCTGTGCCCTGGAAGTTCTAGGCACTTAGTAATCTTTTATGTAATGGACTTGTTGAGTTATTGATCAATTATGACTATTTTCATGACTGAAAAGTCTAATTTGTTTATATTTTAATTTTAAGTTATTGTCTTCTCTATAAATTGTCTGTCTTCTTCACATATTTATGTATTATGATTTTATTGTTTAGCCTGCCAATTTCTTTGAGATCTTTAAATAATAAATAAATATATTAATCTTTATGTAATATTTCTGTAAAAATTTTGAGCTATTTATTACTTTTCATTTTTAGGCTTCTTTTTGTTGTGCAGAAAATTTTGTTTGTATATTTAAATCATCCTTTATTGACCCAAAGCTTATAAACTTTTTGTACTCTGCAAATATAATTATTTTCTAAACTTAATTTATCTTGAAATGGCATGAATATGTAATATATAAGCCAGTATTTTGAGCTTATTAAATGAGATAATTAAAAAAGTGCATTGAAATATATATAGTATTACATTCCTGGTATTGCTAGTAGAACAGAATTTCTGCAGATGGACATGAGGCGAATTTTAGAGAGTTGGCTTTTGTTTCCATGTGTTATGTTGTTCTGACAGCTAGTCTCCCGTCTTTTCCTGATGTTATTTTGGACATCATGTTAATGTTAGTACATTGATCATAATAAGATATCTTGTTTGGTGCGTTTCAGTATCCATTTAATGATAATTATGGCATTGATGTTCAAACTACATAAACCACTTGATTAAACCTTTTCAAATCAGGATGTTAAAAGAAACTCATTCCCCCAACATTACGCTCCCTGGTGTTCTGGCATGGGCGTGAAACTCGAATGGAATTTTAATAGACCTCATAGGCTGGTGCATTGTCTGGTGCGGAAAGAAGCAGCAGGATGTAGGTGGTGCCCCAAATTCTCTGGGTTCTATATCTGGCCAAACTTTACATCTGGTGTTTCCCAGGGAATCTGATGCCAATGTCGTACAATGCCACATCTGTTTTCAACAAATGTTTAAGCACTGAGTTCTTAAATTCCTGGCATGGAAACCTGGCATCCAGTATTTCCAAAAATAGATTTGAAATTTTAGCAAATTTGGGGTTAGCAAATACTTTAAGAAGTTTAGCAATCAAACTTTCATTTTACTTTTCCTCTATGTAGTATTAAAATGTGTTGTTAACCTGGTTCCATTGCTATGGATTCATATAATTACCATTTCAGTATATCTGAATGGTTAATAGGGAATCATTGGCGTATGGTTAACATGGAATCATTGGTGTGAATGCTTTCAGTCATTAGAGTAAAATTATTTTTTAAGACTAAATTTGTATTTAGAATCCACAGTTGTGAAAGAATCACTTACTGTGTATCAGGCCCTTAATTTATATTGCTTCATCTAATTTTTCTAACCAAAATTCACTGCCATGGAGTCGATTCCAACAGAGTAGAAATGTACCATAGGGTTTCCAAGGCTGTAAATCTTTATAGAAGCAGACTGCCTCATCTTTCTCCTGTGGAGCAGCTGGTGGGTTCAAACCTTTTAGTTAGCAGCTGAATGCTTTAACCACTGTGTCCCATTAGAGATCCTTAATTTTTGTAACAGTGCTATATAAAATAGTATTACTTTCATTTCATAAATTAGGAAATTGAGGTTTAGAGAAACTGAATAACTGGCCAGTGATCATGTAGCCAGTAAATGGCTCAGTGACGATTCTCCCCCAGGTCTGACTCCCAGAGTCCACTTGTCATTACTGCATTTGCATTGACCAGATCCATTGTACTAAGCATGACCACTGTTAGCATTATTGGTAATGCTAGGTTCTCTAATAATAGAATAAATGTAGCTTACTGTTTACACCAGAATGTGTTTTTAGCTTTATGTTCTTTATAGTAATGTAATTCTGCCCATTGAGTTTCTGTGCTACTGTTTTTTCAATCCATTTTACAACATTTTAAAAGCTGCAAGTTTGCCTTTTCTCTGGCTGGTGCCTATTTTTCAAAGTAAAAATAGAGTTTATGATCAGATCGTAATTAGTAGGTAAATTATTCTTAATATTCTTGAAAATTTAACATTCACAGTTTATTCCATTTTTGGTGATTTGTAAATATACTTATGCATGTCAGTTATTTTAAAATATTTATTTTCATGTAATTAAAATTTTTAAAAAGGTAACACATTCACCTGGCTTTAAATGAAAAAGATAATGTTGTTGTTAAGTGTTGTAGAGTTGGACCCAACTCATAGCGACCCCTCCTTGGGTTTCAGAGGCGGTATCACTACGGAAGTTGATTGCCCAACCTTCCTTCTGAGGAGTGGCTGGTGGATTTGAACTGCCAGCCTTCTGGTTAGCAGTCAAGTACCTTAGGCACTATGCTATCAGAGCTCCTTAAAGATAATGTTATAATAATAATAAATAACTATTACAATGTATCATTTTCTGGGCACCAGACATTCTTCTCTGGTGGTGTAGTGCTTACGGCATTTGACTGCTAACCAGAAGGTTGGTGATTCAAACCTACCAGCAGCTCTGTAGAAGGAAGATCTGGCAGTCGACTTCCATAAAGATTTACCCCCTCGGAAACCCACTCGGGATTGCTGTGAGTCAGAATCAACTCGATGGCAGTGAATTTAGTTTTTAGTTTAGACTTTCTTCTGATATTTTTATTGTAGTAACCGGATCTTTGAATTGGTTTGAAGCGGTTCAGTCATGACCAGCACCACAAAAGTAGACCCCACTTAACTTGTAAAATGTGAGTATACTGGAAAAAAATAACAGAATGGTGAAAATTATGGACAGAAGCCCTGGAATAGGAGACTCAGAAGAAGCGTAGTGAGCCCTGAAGCCTGATGCGGGAGATGAAACTGTTCCCAGGATTATGAAGAGCAACATGCATTCAGAACTGGGCACCTTCGTTTCCTACTCTGCCTGTCAAGGGGTTCGGTTGCTGTGTGACACACACACTGCCCTTGTTTGCTAAGAGGGAGATTAAGTTTCTAGCAGGGCATTGACTCATAATTTTTCCTATTCCAATACACCCACATTTTACAAATTCGAGTCTGTTCTGATTTTACTTTGTCATCCATGAACTCATCTGGAAAAAACTGGTTTGAAGTCCTGATATTAACCTTCACCAAACCATTGCAATAGGTACTACTCTCACCCCTTTGCAAAGTAAACCGAAACAAGAGAGGTACACTGGAACCACCTGCCTCTTAAACCTGTGTCCCAGCCATCTGGCTTCCCCACTGGAGGCAGCTAACAATAATTTCTTTTGCATCTTTCTAATGATAATATATACATATCAAGCAAATATGAAGGCTTCGGTATGTATATGAATATATTCTTTCACTGTTCACATAATGATAGATAATGTTGTTAAGTTGTTGTTAAGTGCCGTCGAGTCGTTTCCGACTCATAGCGACCCCATGCACAGCAGAACGAAACACTGCCCGATCCCGCACCAGCCCCACAATCCCTGCTATACTCGAGCCCATCATCGCAGCCACTGTATCAATCCATCTCGTTGAAGGCCTCCCCCTCTTTCGTCGACCCTCCACCCTACCAAGCATGACATCCTTCTCCAGGGAATGGTCCCTTCTTACAACATGACCAAAATAGGTGAGACGAAGTCTGGCCATTCTTGCTTCCAAGGAGCATTCTGGCTGCACTTCCTCCAGGACAGATCTGTTAGTTCTTTTAGCAGTCCATGGTACTTTCAGCATTCTTCGCCAGCACCACAACTCAAAAGCATCAACTCTTCTTCGGTCCTCCCTATTCATTGTCCAGCTCTCACATGCATACAAGGTGATTGGAAATATCATGGCTTGTGTCAGGCGCACCTTAGTCCTCAAGGAGATATCCTTGCTCCTCAGCACTTGAAACAGTTCCTTCGCAGTTGACTTTCCCAATGCTACACGTCGTCTAATGTCCTGACTGCTGCTTCCGTTGGCATCGATTGTAGAACCAAGCAATGTGAATTCCTTGACAACCTCAATCTTCTCTCCATTGATTGTGATGCTGCTCATTGGTCCAGTTGTGAGGATTTTTGTTTTCTTTATGTTGAGATGTAATCCATACTGCAGACTGTATTCTTCAACCTTCATCAGTAGGTGCCTTAAGTCATCCTCACTTTCAGCAAGCAAAGTTGTATCATCTGCATATCTCAGGTTGTTAATGATTCTTCCTCCAATCCTGATACCACGTTTTTCTTCATATAGTCCAGCTTCTCGGATTATTTGCTCAGCATATAGATTGAATAAGTGTGGAGAAAGAATACAACCCTGACGCACTCCCTTCTTGATTTTAAACCATGTAGTGTCCCCTTGTTCTGTTCGAACGACAGCCTCCTGGTCAAGGTACAGATTCCTCATGAGTACAATCAAGTGCTCAGGGATTCCCATTCTTCTCAATGTTATCCATAATTTGTCATGATCCACACAATCAAATGCCTTTGCATAGTCAATAAAACACAAGTAAACCTCTTTCTGGTATTCTTTGCCTTGAGCCAAGATCCATCTGACAACAGCTATGATATCCCTTGTTCCACGTCCTCTTCTGAATCCGGCTTGAACCTCTGGAAGTTCTCTGTCAATATACTGCTGCAAACGTTTCTGAATTATCTTCAGTAATATCTTACTTGCATGTGATATTAGTGATATTGTTCTATAATTTCTACATTCTGTGGGATCACCTTTCTTTGGAATGGGCACAAATATGGATCTCTTCCAGTCAGTTGGCCAGGTATAGAGATCATATAAAGATATTGGAGATCATCTAATGCCAGTACATTGAGTTTCCTTATTTATTTTGCAGTGGCATGTCTTTCAGTGGTTGATTGAACCAAAATTTACCTGTCTTGTATACTTTTTAAGGTGTAGCAGTATTAGTGTTTTAGTTAGCCTAACTAATAGGTCTGAATACTTAGAGTTCCACATATTCATTTTTAACAAATAATTTATCAGTTATATATCAATAATAAAACTATTTCATACATTCAGTCCTAAAGCTTTATAAAGAAAGTGACTCCTTTGCCATTTTGTTAAATGCTTACATGATTATATACTTCTCTTAAGTGATGATATGTTCCTCTCCTCCCAGTAGCTTCATAAAATTAAGCTGGTAATACTTGAAGAAGTGTGTGTGTGTGTATGTGTGTGTGTTTGTCTCAGAGGTAATTTTTTAGGGTAGTACAGGTAAGAATTGGGATTGGGAGCTCTGGTGGCGTAGTGCCTAAGGCATCTGACTGCTAACCAGAAGGCTGGTGGTTCAAACCCACCAGCCACTCCTCCTAAGGAAGGTCGGGTAATCCACTTCTGTAGTGATACTGCCTCGGAAACCCAAAGAGGGGTCGCTATGAGTTGGCTCTGACTCCATGGCAGTGAGTTTGTTTTTGGTACAGGTAAGAATCAGAGACTATTATCATGAAACTTTTTATTAATGTCTTGCTTGTGATTTCTTAGTTGATACTAAAGAAGGGAACACTATATTTGAACAACTTTTTTCTAAGTAAAATACTTTTTTTTCCTCTTTCCGGTTTTTCACCCATATTAGGCTTTGTCAAGTTTAATGACAAAAAAATTCCCTAAGAAGTAGCTAAGGCTCTTCTAGTTTTAAGATTTTTTTCCATAATTCAATTATTTATTTCTTTAGACAGATTTGTTTTGAGTCAAACGTTAAACTCTAATGAGTGGAAAATAGCTAGTGGCATTGTATAATTTGTGTATCTAGTTATTAGGTTAATTTTAAGTTTATTTGGAGAAATTGGCTAGAAAAGTCAGCTAAATTATACATATCTGAGACTATTTTCTGCTGTCATTTTGTATTCTCTTGTCTTCATTTTGTTGTCAGTTTATGAAACCTTTTAGAAAATACTTTAAAATAGAAATATTTAAGCCTGGGTAAACATGTGATTAGTATTTCACATTATAAAGACTGTGTAATAAATTCTGCCTGCATACCTGTGTGTGTGATTATGCTTAAATACGTTCATGTACTCAGTATGAATACAAACAAATTTCTTGTTCAGAGAGCACCGATAGGAATTTTTTTTTAGATAAATGCAAAAGGATATGGATTTAAATACTTCACTAAATATAAAATGTCTAATTTTTATAATTTCCTAACTGTCAAAAGGGGTATACTTAGAAACATTAAGGATGTTGGTGACAACTGACCACATTAGCTAGTATTCAGATTTTGTGCCATTTTATTCGAAAGCTATTACAGTTTTTCATTATGTACGTATATAATTTATGTGCTTTTACTTCCATATTTCAGTTTTCCTTTCTCTGTCGTTTTATTTTGGAAAACCAAAACAACATGCTAAAGAATCCTCTTTCATGTTTGTAAGATACTGGAGGCCCAGGATGGCAAGATACTGGAGATGGGCTAGACAAAAGCTAAAATGTGTTGAAGTTAAAACTATATTGTGTAGAATGGGGACATGTTAGATACATTTCATTAAACAGGAATAGTGGGGAACTGTTTCATTCCCATTACTGAGCTGCAGGTACAGGGTGCCAATCAATATATATTCAGCATTCTGAGTGACCACTGAACTCGCACAGATGTAAGACTGTGGAGCCTACTGGGGGATTTCTTCTCAGTTGTTAAATGATATCTATAAATGGCATTTTAAGCAGAAAGAAAATCTATCTGACTATAATTTTCTAATTTTAAAATGAAATGTATTTTAGCCTAATACATGAGAAACAGTGAAGATAATTCAAATGTGTAATATTTGTGCAAGTTCTATAAGGATTTTCATTAGTAAAACGTATTAAATTCACAATGTGCCTTTTTCTAGTGGCAACAAGTAGTACATGTACAGCCAACTATTCTTTTCATGGGAATAAACTATATTCACTTTCTCTCTCTCTCTCTTTTTTTTTTTTTGTTTAACGAGAAAGCTCACAGTATTATGTCACTTGAGAGCTTAAACTCTGCAAGACCAGCTCTGGTGTTTTTGTTTTCAAACTCAATTGTCTTCTCCATTTGATGATCTTTGGGTTTTGTGTGTTTCTGTCTGTGTCTAATCTGTTTGTCTAGTTAATATTATGTCTAGGTTGTTTACATTACTATGTATAGCCTGTATCTTGTACATAGGAAACAAGGCAGGCTTACAGCACGAGCATTTTTTTTGTGGAGATGCTTTGCACAGATAACCTACATATCTTACACTATGAAAAACAGATTATAGATAGGTATGTAGCCTCCTTTTTTCTTTCTTTTTTTTCTATAACTCAGTGAATTTTAGGGTTATTGATATTAATGGGGCTGTGTTTTGCCCTTTGACACAGTCAAACATCAGTTCCTTTGGAAAGCTACTTTGGTTGTTTGGAACAGGGCTTTTTCTTTTCTGGACTAGATTCAGTGCTTACCCTACAACCATGTTTTTTTTTTTTTTTTCCCCCCTCCATTGTACCTATTACAATTCTTATTCCCTTATAAGCCTATTAGCTTCCTCAAGGTAGATACTTTCATTATTTTGTGTGGACCCAAGACTTGGCACAATTCCTGGCATACACTAGGTACTTAATAAACACAGCTTTCCCAAGACTTATTTTCTCATTTAAAAATGGAAATATCAGTTCTGGGTACCTCATATAATCATTCACAGAATCACATGAGAGTTTGTAGTTGTTTGCAAACTTCAGAACACTACACAGAGTGATAGTAAATCAGTTAAGAAGTACATTGTATATGCTTAATGAAGGCTGATATTTTTAAAACATCTGCGCATTAGCATAGGAGTTGGCCCTCAGGGCAAATAGGATTTTTACACCCAACATTTAACTATGTCTGGCCTAACTATTTTTGAACAATGTTTTATTTTGTTTATTTGTTTACAATCTGATTGTTCTACTGAAGACAGAGTATTTATATTTTGATTTTTAAAATGACATTTAAATATTTAAATGCATCTGATATTTAAAACCATCTAAATTCAACCACTGGTTCTGCTGTCTAATTCAGTGTTTCTCAGTGTTAACTACATATGAGAATCATGTGGTCGTAGTTTTGTTTTTTAAACAAAAGAGTCTTAGGGTCTGCCCTCTGGTTCATGGAATCAGAATCTCAGGATGGCAGGGAGAGATCGCTGTAGGTAATTTTGATGAGCATCTGGGAATGAGAACTATTCTAAATATGTTCTAAGTACCAACTGAAAAAAAAAAAAAGGCTTAATGTCACCAAAAGTATTTTTAAGAGAAAGTGCACTTGTTTCCTACTAATAGCTCTCTAGAGCACTGTTACTTTGGTTTATATTGTGCTGTCACTTTGTGCTGGTGAGTTCATCAAAGAACAGACCCTCCCTATTTTTTCCCACACTTACATCCCTGTTGTTGCTGTGGTGGTTATACACTGCCGTCGAGTCAGACTTGATTGATAGCTACCCCTCCTTGGGTTTCTGAGGCAGTATCTCCTCAAAAGTAGATTGGCCAGTCTTCCTTCTGAGGAGTGGGTGGTGGGTTTGAACTGCCAACCTTCTGGTTCAAATGCCTTAGGCACTACGCCACCAGAGCTCCCTAAAACCAAAGTCACTACTGTGAAGTGGGTTCTGATTCACTCTTTCAGAGTAGTGGCTGGTGGGTTTGAACCCAAGCCTTCTGGTTAGCAGTCAAATGCCTTAGGCACTACGCCATAAGAATTTGTTTAGATTTCTCATTTTGAGGAGCTCTGGTGGTGTAGTAGTTAAGGCTAACCAGAAGGTCAGTGGTCCGAACCCACTGGCCACTCTGCAGAAGAAAGATGAGGCCGTCTGCTTCCTTAAAGATTTACAGCCTTGGAAACCCAATACGAGTCAGAATTGACTAGATGACAATGAGTTTGGTTTGGTTTTGGAAAATGGCTTCTGAGCTTCTGGTTGACATTTCCCAACAAGTTGGAAAGGCATGGAGTGAAAGACTTTTTTCTTCCAAGGATTTTCCATCACCCTTCCCTTCCCAGGAATGATTTATATTTATCCACCAAAGCTATAGCTGTGGCCAGTCATAGCTGTAAGGGAGATGGGAAAATGGTATTTTCACTTTTAGCGTATAAAGCAGGAGAGAGAAGGAGCACGGGGTCTGTGAATTGCTTCTTTCACAGTCTTTGCCACAAGTCTTCTTGTTGACAGTGGATCATTATTTTTTTTGTAGTTTGCCTTTAATTTGGCTACTTTATTTTAATAATGATTTAGGTTAGAAATTCAGAACACATTTAATCTGACTCTGTTAATAAAGGTAATTTATTTTTTGAGACACAGATTAATTACAGTTTTTTACATGTTAAGCTTATTTATTTGGTAAGTTAAATTCTATAACCCATGTAACTGGATAATACATTGCAAACTTCAGAGCTTTCAGAATGCTGACTTTCATCAACCTTTTGAACAGCTTTAATTTTGGTGAGACAAACGGGATGTGATGGGTGTAGTTGTTGAACAAATGCCAGTTTTCATACCAAAATAGCATAGAGGGACTTTTTAAACTATCATATAGAAGGAAGAGTAATGTAATAAATACTGGAAATTAGATAAAATTGCATACTTTACAAAACAAGTAATGCCTCCGTTTAAGTAGAGATAGCATGGTAAAACAAAGAAGGGACGGTCGGGTATCAGGCACTTTAATTCCTTTCCACCAGGTACAGCTAGCTGCACTTGCAATGTAACTATCTCTGCAGTTTGGTTTCTCCCTTTTTTTTTTTTTTTTTAATAAACAATAATTATGCCAACATTGCAGTGTCATTTGACTCCTCACTTAGGAAATTGCTTGGCGCGTAGTCAAACACAAACAAAACAAAACAAAACTTAATACTGTAGGATCTGACTCATAGCTACCCAAGGCTGTATCTCTAAGCAAGTAGATTGCCCAGTATTCCTTCTGAGGAGTGCTTGGTGGTTTTGATCCACCAGCCTTCTGGTAAGTAGTCAAATGCCTTAGGTGCTATGCCACTGCGCCACCGAATGGCGAGTTAACTGTTAGTTCCTTTTACTGGATGAACAAAGGTGAATATAATGCTTTTCTTCAAAAGAAAGACACATGTAATTCAAGATCTATGACCTAGTTATCTTACTTCCCTGTGAAAGAAACTGTCCTGCTTTATCGGTTGCACATCTCTCAAATTTAGAATGGCGTAGTATTACTGGAAATGACTACCCTAAGTAGGAAAGAACTCTCAATTCATTTTTTCAATTAATTTTAATTTTCATACACAAAAACCAAATTCACTGACGTCTAGTTGATTCAATTCATAGCAACCCCTCCTTGGGTTTCTGAGGCTTTATCTCTACAGAAGTAGATTGCCTAATCTTCCTTCCAAGGAGCAGCTGGTGGGTTTGAATGACCATGCTTCTGGTTAGCGGTCACATGGCTTAGGCACTATGCCATGAGAGCTCCCTTCACACACATATAAGTAATATGATTTTATAGGGTTTATTAGAAAATATGCTGGTGTTTCAAAATCCATTATTGCTGTTTCTTTTCATTTTTATTTTTTCTTTTATTTAGGATTTTAAGAGTGGACTTGGTATTACCATAATTCCTATGAATGTAGCAAATGTAAAGCAAGTGGACCGAACTGTGAAACAATCTTTTGAAATAATCACTCCCTACAGAAGTTTTAGGTGAGCTATTTTAATGGTTGTACTACTATTGAAAATCATGAGTGATCTACCTTTACACCAGTGATGATGATTTTACTTTCTATAGAACACTTAAATATCTCATATTTCCATATTATCTACTTTTATTTGCCAATATATATAGAAAATATTGTAATATAGACATTTTATAGCCTGCAAAGAAGTTTGTTTTATGAGATTTGGATAGTTTCATTTCTTAATACCTCTTTCTCTTAGTAGACTTGGTGAATATGTTAGTTCTTTAATCATGCAATATGTGACATATCTTCTTACTGAGAAGGAACGCAATTCAAAAAGCATATCATGTGCCTTTAAGCATATTACTGTTTACCATCTTTTAGCCCAGTCAAATATAATCCCTCCTTTAAGATCAACCACTCATTTGATTGCTCCATAATAATTTGCTATAAAGAAATCCAGTCCAGAATCATGCTAAATGTAATGCATCTCACAGCACTTATCGATCCAAACATTTTAACATTTTATTATATATTTTGTATTAGGGCATTCTAGTAATTGCTTCATTGTGACAATGAAACAGGGAAGTTAAAGTTCTTAATACATTTTATTAATCTATAATGGTTTTGCAACTTTAGTATACAGAATAGTCATAAGTCAGTATCTATTAAATTTAGCCACCTTAATCTGTTTTCCAGAATAATGAACAAACCACAGGGTGATATGCAGATCATACTCCTTTACCAATGTATCAGTTACTTACCAATTTCAAAAATACTATCAAATCTGTTACTCATTTTTTCTGTTAAAATAAACACACTGGCTCAAATTTTGAGGAAAAAAAATGACTGCATAAGGAATAATTAATTTTATTTTCACATATGCATATTCTCGACCTTGTCAATGGTGTACCCTAATTCTCTGGGTTCTGTATTTGGCCAAACTTTACATCTGGTGTTCCCCAGGAAATCTGGTGCCAGTGTCATACAATGCCACATCTGTGTCGAACAAATGTTTAAGCACTGAGTTCTTCAATTCCTGGCATAGAAACCTGGCTTCCAGTATTTCCAAAAATAGGTTTGAGATTTCAGCAAAATTGGGATAACAAATGCTTTAAAATGTTTTCTATTTGGTAATGAACTTTTTATTTTGCTCTTTCCCTATGTACTTCTAAAATGTCATTTTAACCAGGTTGTATTGCTGTGAATGCATAGAAATAGCCAATTTCAGCTTCTTAGTAATTATTTACCATGAATTCTAGTTAATAATGAATTATTGGTGTGAATACTTTTAAAACACACACACACACACACACCCCAAAAAAACCCACAACCATTGCCATGGAGTTGGATCCGACTCATAGCAACCCTTCCTTGAGTTTCCAAGGCAGTATCACTATGGAAGTAGATTGCCCAACTTTGTTTCTGAGGAGTGGCTGGTGAATACTTTTAGTCATTAAAATAAAATGGAAACTTATTTTTAAGGCAAAATTTGTATTTAGAATGCTCAAGTAATAGAACTGCTTGCTATATATCAGGCCCTTAATTTATATTGCTTCATTTACTTTTTGTAATAGTGCTATATAAAATAGATATTATCTCTTGTGTATATGATTATATTTATTGCATGGTTTAAAATTGGTAAAAGTGTGTGCCAGAATTTTATCCTTTCACCATACTTACTCAGTCTGTACACTTAGCATATAATCCCAAAAGCTGGACTACATGAAGAAGAACATGATATCAAGGTTGAAGGAAGATTCATTAACAACCTGTGATATGCAGATGACACAACTTTGCTTGCTGAAAGGGAAGAGGACTGGAAGTACTGAAGAAGGTCAAGACTGCAGGTATGGATTACACTTCAATATAAAGAAAACAAAAGTCCTCACAACTGGACCAATAAAATAAGCAACATCATGATAAACATAGGAAGTACTGAAGTTGTCAAGATAGTCATTTTATTGGGATCTACAATCAATGTCCATGGAAGCAGCAGTCCAGAAATCAAATGATATGTTGCAGTGGGCAAATATACTGCAAAAGACCTCTTTGAAAAGTATTAAAAAGCAAAGATGTCCCACTGAAGACTAATGTGTGCCTGACCCAAGCCATGGTATTTTCTTTTGCCTCTTATGTATGCAGAAGCTGGGCTATGAATACATGCAAGACTGAAGAGGAATGAAGCTTTTGAACTGAGCTGGCAAAGAATATCGAATAAACTATGGATTGCCAGAAGAATGAACAAATCTATCTTGGAAGAAGTGTAGCCAGACTGCTCATTAAAAGAGAACATGGCAAGACTTCATCTCACATAATTTGGACACGTTATCAGAGGGACCAATCCCTGGAGGACATCATGCTCGGTAAAACAGAGGGTCAGTGAAAAAGAGGAAGACCCTCATTAGGAAGGATTGACACAGTAGCTGCCACAGTGGGCTCAAACATAGCAACCATTGTGAGAATGATGCAGGACTGGGCAGTATTTCATTCGGTTGTACATAGGGTTGCTGTGAATTAGAACGGATTTGATGGCAACTAACAACTAACAGATTGTAGGCTAAACTCAAAATATAGATATTGCTTATGACCAATCTCTCCTTACATGGAACTAGGTACCACTAGGAAGTTTATCAATGTTATAGGGATGATATGTGGTTTATGAAATGTGGTTTATAAAAATATACTCCATGTAGGCAACTCATTTTTAATGGATGGGTTAGAACATACTAGTCTCCCATTATTATTATTATTCTCTGCATTTTCTTTTATAAATCAAAATTTTTAATGTGAAGAAATTTATTGTGGGTCATTGACCTGGCATATAGCATGGTGGCACATCACTGGGATACTGTGGGTACTTAGTAGAGATTTCATAAATGAGTGAACTAATGTTTAATGTCTTTTGCTTTCTTGAAAGCACCCAATAAACACCAAGATTTAAAATAAATTAGAACATGTCTAAATATGAGTATCTGAGTTAGAAGTCTGGTAGAATGGTAATCACTTAAAACTTTTTTTTTTTTTTTCCTTAGGTTCTTAGAGCCATCTGGGCATTCTTCGAATTCAAAAATTAATGCCTCTTTTTAAGTTTGAAAAAAAAATGACCATTTCTAGTGGGTGTTTTTGATTATTTAATTCCTGGCTATCATGGCATACTACTTTGCTGAAATAGTTTAATAGTCTTGAAACTCTGCCAGTCTGTTGCTCATTATTATATAACCAATGCTTAGGAAACAGGACCTCTCATTTGAGCTTTTGACTTAACAAGGCAATTTTCATATAAAACCAAAACCAAACCCACTGCCATCGAGTCAGAAAAAATGTGCATGTTAATTTTGGTTCAAGCTATGTAAACAAAGTCATAGCAATGTGGAAAATGAAAAGAAAAAAGATTTGATAAGTTAGATGATTTTTAACAGAAAAGACAATCCAGAACTACCCAGAAGGCATATTCTTTAGCTGCTATTTAATTTGTGAGTGAAATGAATATGCAAACTTAACATACTGCTTAATTGGCCTTTACAAGGAAGATCGATAATACAGAAATGTTAATTGTTTCAGCTTTACAGCCGAGTCTGAAAAAGAGAAACAAGAGTGGATTGAAGCTGTGCAGCAATCAATCGCAGAAACTCTCTCTGATTATGAAGTAGCTGAGAAAATTTGGTTCAATGAGTCCAACAGAAGCTGTGCAGACTGTAAGGCTCCAGATCCTGACTGGGCATCCATCAATCTCTGTGTTGTCATCTGTAAGAAGTGTGCAGGTAATTAGTGATAAGTTATGCTCATCACCGCTGGGTAGTGCATC
>NW_006922096.1:903161-907721 GCF_000298275.1 Orycteropus afer afer | reverse complement strand
CCTGACTCATAGTGACCCCTCCTTGGGTTTCCGAGGCAGTAGGCAGTATCACTATGGAAGTAGATTGCCCCATCTTCCTTCCAAGGAGTGGTTGGTGGGTTTGAACCGCCAGCCTTCTGGTTAGCAGTCAAATGCCTTAGGCACTATGCTACCAGAACTGTGCCGCTAGAGCTCCTTAATATATCCAGTAATATATTAGACAGTATTTCACTGTTATGATTCATAAGATTGTCAGTAGCCAATTTTTTCAGAAGTGGATGATCCTATCCTTTTTCCCAGTCTTATCTTGGAAACTCTACTAAAACCTGCCCACTATGGGTGAACCCGCTGGTATTTGAAATACCGGTGGCATAACCTCTAGCCTCACAGTAACACGTAAGCCACCCCAGTTCAACAAACTGACAGATAAATGGTGGTCCATTATGCCTAGGTGCCCAGCGATCTGAATGTTGATTTGTGCAGCAGAATAGAATTGATGATAATAGAACAGTGGGCTCTTAACTTTCTCTTGCAGACATAATAGTAAAAAATTCATATGAAATTTTCAGGTAAGTATTAGGGTAGCAGATATATATATTTTAATAGTAAAGGAATAATAGCACTATCCACTTAAATTTAAATTAAACAGAGCCAGTATAGAATGTTTGTAGTAACCTACAATTTCTAGGAAATTATCAAACAAGGAGGAAAAAAAATATGCTTTTAAAAGTGTAATTTATACCAATACCAGATTGTGGTGAAGATTTCTGATATTACTGCCATTGTGGTTGGTTATGATTTCTTTATGATTATCAATCATCAATTATGATTAGTGCTGTTATCATTTAGGAAAGTAGAGATTGATGTGTTTTAAGTTAAAAAGGATATACACATACACACATAAGCATATTTTTATACATACATACTCATATAGTCTTTAAATGTACAGTGAGTATACATACAAATTAAAATGGAAATGTAATTGTTTTTTTAACTTCAGGACAACATAGATCTTTAGGACCAAAAGATTCCAAGGTTAGAAGTCTGAAAATGGATGCCAGTATTTGGAGCAATGAGCTTATTGAGGTAAGTCTGATTTAACTGTGGTGATGATTAGAAGAGATTTGATTTGGGAAGAACTATGCAGTAGGGAAGCATAGATTTCTTTAGGATAGTTGTAAGTCTTTCAGGACACTTCCTGAATTGAAACAGTTACTTTACAAAGAAAAATGTACAAAGAACTTTAATAATAATGGATGCTTTTAAGGGCTTGACAGTTTTTTTTTTAAGTTAGAATTTTCTTTCTTTGTTTCTATTTAACCCAGCATGAGTAAAATATAAGAGGAGTCAGTGAAGATGTTTGGCAAAATTTATCAGTTTCTTTCTTGGCTACACTGTGGCTTTTACTGTGATGTGTCTAACTTGATGTCTCCATTTTCAGCTAGTGTTTCTTGCCACTCTAGACAGTATTAGCCCTCCTTCTGAGCCATTTTGAATCAGTCTGTCATTGTGAATTTCAAAACAAAATAAATGTTTTTGCCATAATTTGAATTATTTGGATTTCCATTCCAGATTATTTATTATAACCAATTAATTAATTGTTTAATTTACTATTTATTTATTTATTTATTACCATTATGAGCTGCTAGGCTGTACGCAGAGTCAAAATAGTGTCTACTTTCATACTCCATCGTTTGAGTTGGTCTTCTGTGAGCTTACCTATATTTTATATTGTTAGGCTTTAATTTGTAATGTATGTCCATTTTCTGCAAATTCAGATGCATTTTATGAGCTGATAAATTGTATTATTATTATTTATTTATTTTTGATAATTCAGCTTTTTATTGTCATTGGAAACAAAAGAGCCAATGACTTCTGGGCTGGTAATCTTCACAAGGATGAAGAATTACACATGGACTCTCCGGTAGAAAAGAGAAAAATCTTTATCACTCAGAAGTATAAAGAAGGAAGATTCAGAAAAACCCTTTTGGCATCTCTCACTAAAGAAGAACTAAATAAGGTATTCAATGAAATTCACCAACAAACCTGGATTTTAGTTTTTTTCCTTTTTTTTAAATGTGTGCCAAGGTTCTTGATAAGAAGGAAAATCTTTTATTACTTGATAAAATTAGTTTACTTTTTGCATATGAGGTTGCATAGGTGGTTTTCTCATTACTTTCCTTAATCATCCTGTATAACAGGATTAACTCTTTCTCCCTAACTCACCTTTCCAGCTAACTCAGGACTACCCCATTATTCTTATAATGTTAACAACTTTCCCTATTTTAAGTCCAGGATACTAAACATAACTTAATCTTCTATGTCACTGACTTGATGCCATCAGAATTGACATTCATTTCCTCGATTAAGTTATTGCTCCTCGCTGGTTTTCTTGGTGGTGTTGGTTTGAAGTGTCCTTTGCCTTTGCCTGAATCATTCCAGAGCTTATTCTTATTCCATGCTACTCATTTAGTCTTCACCCTTTTGGTAAAATTTTGTTACCCCTGCCCTCCTACAGACACACATAAAAACACAAACCTTCTTTCTTTTGCTAAATTGCTTTTTCAATATCTTGTGTGTTAGGAGATATATTAAAAGCATAAACTTCAAATGCCTATATATTTTTTATGCTTAGAAGATGTACTTTCACATCTTTACATGGTTCTCAGTTCATTATTTTCTTTTTGATGGTAGTGTTTGTTAGATAAGGATCCCGAGGTAGTAGCATTATGCCGAACAGTTTGGAAAATAAATAAAAGGCCATTGTCTGTCTATACTTCTCTAGAAATTGCAAAATAAATAAAAGTAATTTACATTTCTATTTTACTGGTTGAGTTCCTGTACTTTCTTATTCACCTTTAGTATTAGTAAAGAGAAGTCAGCAAATGATTTTAAAGTCATAGCACACAATGAATGCAGAACTCAGGATGGTTACTGAAGGTGGGGAGAACCAAGGAAATTGAGTGGGGTGGGAGGGAGTGTATGGTTAAATGTATGTTACAGTACTTAATTTTGTTTAGGGTGGTTTTTCATGGGTGCTAATTACAGTGTTAAAATACCTGACCAATTTTATTGCCCAAGCACGGATTAATGATGAGAGGGTATCATAACAAATGATTATGATTAAACTAATTCTTTATACCACTGGTCAATAAATAATAAACATATGGATAGTAACTTGTGACATTGGAGAGGTAATTGGTGAGGTTGGAGAACGAAGGCATATTTTCTCTCAATTGCTTCTCCCTCTGATGGTAATGGGAATCTTGTCTGTGAGCAGATACTGCTGGCCCCAAGTGAGGTCCTCTCTACTACAGTATACTGTTTACATGAGGAAAGCTGTAGGTAAGTTTTAGAGTAAGTGCTAGCAACTGCATTCCTCCTGGAAGAGATCCATACTTGTGCCTATTCCAAAGAAAGGTGTTCCAGCAGAATGCACAAATTATCAAAAAATATCATTAATAATCAGATGCAAGTAAAATTTTGTTCAAAAATGGTTGCAGCCGTATTATTGAAAGAGAACTTCCAGAAATTCAAGCTGGATTCAGGAGAGGACCTGGAATGAGGATTATCGTTGCTGATGCCAGATCATTCTTGGCTGAAAGCAAGGAATACCAGAATGATCTTTACCTGTGTTTTATTGACAATGAAAAGGCATTTGATTGTGTGGATCATAAAAAATTATGGATAGCATTACCAAGAATTGGAATGCCAGAACACTCAGTTGTGCTCATGAGTAACCTATACATAGACCAAGAGAAAGTTGTTAAAACAGAATAAAACTTAAAATCAGGAAAGGTGTGCATCAGGGTTGGATCCTTTTAGCATACTTACTCAATCTATATGCTGAGCAAATAATCAGAATATGGACTCTGAAGACCAACTTGGTGTCAGGATTTGAGGAAGATTCATTAACAACTTGTGATATGCAAATGACAAAACTTTGCTTACTGAAAGCTGAGAAAACTTGAAGCTCTTACTGATGAAGATCAGAAACTTCAGCCTTCAGTATGGATTGTACCTCACTATAAAACAGTAATCCTCACAATTGAACCAATAGGATCATCATGATAAATGAAGAAAAGATTGAAGTTGTCAAGGATTTCATTTTACTTGCATCCACAATCAGTACCCATGGAAGTAGCTGTCAAGAAATCAAATGATGTATTGCATTGGGAAAATCTGCAAAAGACCTCCTTAAAGTGTTAAAGAATAAACATGTAATTTTAAAGAGTATGGTTCACTTGACCCAAGCTGTGGTATTTTCAGTGGCCTCATGTGCATGTGAGAGGCAATGAATAAAGAAGACCATGAAAGAATTGATGCATTTAAGTTGTGGTGTTGGTGATGTGTATTGCCTGTACCATGGACTGTTTGTTGTAAGAATGAACAAATCTGGTTTTGAGGAAGCACAGCCAGAATGCTCCTTAGCCATGAGAATGGCCAGACTTTACCTTTTGTACTTTGATCATATTGTCAGAATGGTCCATCCAATCCCTGGTAAAAGATACCATTCTTGGTAAAGTAAAGGGTCAGCCAAAAAGGGGAAGACCCTTAACAAGATGGATTGACACAATGCTG
>NW_006922096.1:898883-901495 GCF_000298275.1 Orycteropus afer afer | reverse complement strand
ATTAATTATCAGAACATGGAATGTACGAAGTATGAATCTAGGAAAATACAAAATTGTTAAAAATGAAGTGTAATGCTTAAAAATTGATATCCTAGGCATTAGTGAACTAAAATTGACTGGTTTTGACCATTTAGAATCAGACAGCCATATGATCTGGTATGCCAGTAATTGAAGAGGAATGGTGTGGCATTCATTGTCACAAAGCATGGTTCAATATTTATACTGAAGGACAGTGATGTCAGTGATAAAATAATATCCATATGCCTACAAGGAGGACCAGATAATACTACTACTATTCAGATTTACACACTAACCACCAAAGCCAAAGATGAGGAAATTGGAGATTTTTATCAACTTGTCCAGTCTGAAATTGACCAAATATGCAGTCAAGATGTGGTGATTATTACTGGTGATCAGAATGCAAAAGTTGGAAACAAAGACGAATCACTGCTGGCTGGAAAATATGTCCTTGAAGATAGAAATGATGCTGGAGATCACATGATAGAATTTTGCAAGATCAGTGACTTGTTCATTGCAAATACCTTGTTCAACACCATTAACAGACTTCACCAGATGGAATACACAGACATCACATCAACTACATCTGTGGAAAGAGGCAATGGAGAAGCTCAGTATCATTAGCCAAAACCAGGCCAGGAGTTGATTGTGGAACAGACCATCAATTGCTCATATGTAAGTTCAAGTTGAAGCTGAAGACAATTAAAAGAACTCCGTGAGAGTTAAAATATGAGCTTGAGTATCTCTCACCTGAATTTAGAGACCATCCAAAGCAGATTTGATCCATTGAACATGAATGACTGAAAACCAGAGAAATTGTGGGATGACATCAAGAACATCATGCGTGAAGAAAGCGAGAGTTCATTATAAACACTGGAAAGGAAGAAAAGACCATAAGGAATGTTGCAAGAGATTCTGCAGCTTGCTCTTGAATGAACAGTAGCTAAAGCAAATGGAAGAATTGACAAGATCAAAGAACTGAACAGAACATTTCAAAGAGCAGCTTGAGAAAACAGTCACTTATTACAATGAAATGTGCCAAGACCTGGAGTTAGAAAACCAAAAGGGAAGAATATTCTCAGCATTTCTCAAGCTGAAAGAACTGAAGAAAAAATTCAAGCCTCGAGCTGCAATATTGAAGGATTCTTTGGGCAAAATAATTGAACGATGCAGGAAGCATCAAAAGAAGATGGGAGAAATATACAGAGTCACTGTACAAAAAAGAATCAGTCAGTGTTCATTCATTTCAGGAGGTGGCATATGATCAAAAACCAATGATATTGAAGGAAGAAGTAAAAGCTGCATTGAAGTAATTGGCAAAAAAGAAGGTTCCAGGGAGTGGTGGAATACCCATTAAGATATTTCAACAAACAGATGCTTCACTGGGACCATTTACTCATCTATTCCAAGAAATTTGGAAGACAGCTACCTAGTCAACTGATTGCAAGAGAACTATATTTTTATGCTTTCCAAAGAAAGGTGATCCCACAGAATGTGGAAATTATCAAACAATATCATTAATATCACATGCAAGTAAAATCTTGCTGAAGATGATGAAAAAAAGGTCTCAGCAGTATATTGACGGGGAACTTCTAGAAATGCAAGCTCGATTCAGGAGAGGACATGAAACATGGGATACCTTTGATGATGTCAGATGGATCTTGGGTGAAAACAAGGAATACCAGAAAGATGTTTACTTGTGTTTTATTGACTATGCAAAAGTATTCTGTTGTGTGGATCATAACAAATTATGGATAACATAATTTGGTAATAGGAATTCCAGGACACTTAAGTGTGCTCAGAGGGACCTATACATAGACGAGGAGGCTATAATTCAAATATAACAAGGACACTACACGGTTTAAAATTAGGAAGGGAGTGCGTCAGGGTTGTATCCTTTCACCATATTTATTCACCAGCCACTCCTTGGAAGGAAAGTTGGGCATGTACTTCTGTAGTGATACTGCCTCAGAAACCCAAGGAGGGGTTGCTATGAGTCAAGTCTGACTTGATGGCACAAAGCAATAACAACAATATTCAATCTGTATGCTGAGTAAATAATCTGAGAAGCTGGACTATATGAAGAAGAACGTGGCATCAGGATTTGAGGAAGATTCATTAACACTGCAATATGCCGACAACACAACCTTGCTTGGTGAAAGTGAAGATGACTTGAAGCATTTAATGCTGAAGATTAAAGACTATAGTCTACAGAATGGATTACCCCTCAATATGAAGAAAACAAAAATCCTCACAACTGGACCAATAAGCAGCATCATGATAAATGGAGAAAAGATTGAAGTTGTCAAAGACAACTTATGAAGATATTACTTCATCTCATGTACTTTGGTCATGTTGTCAGAAGAGACCATTCCCTGGTGAAGGATATCATGCTTGGTTAAAGTGGAGGGCCAACGAATAAGGGAAAGGCCCTCAATGAGATGGATTGACACAGTGGCTGCAACAGTGGGCTCAGGTATAGCAAGGACTGTGAGGCTGGTGCAGGACCAGGCAGTGTTTTGTTCTGTGGTACATAGGGTTGCTAATAGAGCTGTTTAGATGGTACCTAACCATAACAACAATATTTTTGCAAC
>NW_006922096.1:895651-897603 GCF_000298275.1 Orycteropus afer afer | reverse complement strand
ACTCAACCAGGGCCAGCCAAGTTGACATACAAATTTAACTACCACACCCATAGAATCTTTGAGTATTCCAACTCAAGACTTGAATTTTTTCTTCAGTTATTTCAGCTTGAGAAATGCTGATCGTGTTGTGTTCTTCCCTTTTGGTTTTCTAACTCCAGGTCCTTGTACATTTCATAATAATTGACTTTTTTTTGTCAGGCTGCTTTTTGAAATCTGTTCATCTCTTTTATCTTGTCATTTCTTCCATTTTCTTTAGCTATTCTCCATTCAAGGGCAAGTTTCAGAGTCTCCTCTGACATTTGTTTTGGTCTTCTTTTCCTGTTTTTTTTTAATGACCTTTTGCTTTCTTCAGTGTGGTTGTGTTGATGTCATGCCACAGTTCCTCTGGTTTTCAGTCATTGGTGTTCTGTGCATCAAGTCTATTTTTTACATAGTCTCTAAATTCAGGAGGGATATAGTCAAAGTCATATTTTGGCTCTTGTGTACTTCTTTTAATTGTCTTCAGCTTCAACTTGAATTTCCATATGAGCAGCTTAGCTTAGCTGGCCTGCCCCACATACTCCAACCCCCACCTGCTGCACCTAGCTTGCTTGCCCTGCCTGCTCCGGGCACTCCAACACAATAAATCATAGGTATTTGATTTTTCTTTGGTCTTCCTTATTCATTGTAGAGCTTTCACGTGCCTAGGAGCAATTGAAAATACCATGGCTTGGATTTAGGCCACCTTAGTCTTCACAGTGACATCTCTGCTGTTCAACACCTTAAAGAAATCTTTTGTAGTGGATTTGCCCAGTGCAGTGACATTTGATTTCTTGACTGCCTCTTTGATGAGTGTTGATTATGGTTCCAAGTAAAGTGAAATCCCTGACAAAATCAATCTTTTTTCCATTTATCATGATGTTTGTTGTCCCAATTGTGAGGATTATTTATTTATTTATTTATGTTGAGATGTAATCCATATTGCAGAGTGTAGTCTTTGATCTTCATCAGTAAGTGCTTCAAGTCATCTTCAGTTTCAGCAAGCAGGGTTGTGCCCTCTGCATATTCACATTTGTTAATGAGTCTTCCTCTAATACTGATGCCATGTTCTACTTTAATATGGTCCAGCTTCTTGGATTATTTGCGCAGTACAGAGATTGATCAAGTATAGTGATAAAATACAACCGCGACGCATGCCCATCCTGATTTTAAGACATGTTTTATTTCCTTGTTCTGTTCAAATGACTGTCTCTTGTTCTTTGTACGTGTTCCTCATGAGCACAATTAAGTGTTCTGGAATTCCCATTCTTTGCAACGTTATCCATAATTTGTTAAGATCCAGTCAAAGTCCTTTGCATAGTCAGTAAAACACTGGTAGTCATCTTTTTGGTATTCTTTGCTCTCAACCAAGATACATCTGACAGTAGCAATGGTATCCCTCATTCCACATCTTTTTATGAATCTAGCTTGCATTTCTGGAAGTTCCTGTCATATTGCTGCAACCAATTTTGAATGATTTTCAGCAAAATTTTATTTGTTTGTCATTTTGATGATCTTGTTTGATAACATCCCCATTCTTTTGTATCCCTTTTCTTTGAAATGAGCTGTTGGTTGGTCAAATTTCCTAGCGTAAATGAATAATCACCTCCAGTGCTACACCTGTGTTTTGAAACATCTCAGTGGGTATTCCATCAATTCCTGGAGCCTTGTTTTTCTCCAATTCCTTCAACGCAGCTTAGAGTTCTTCCTTAAATACCATTGCTTCTTGGTCGTATGCTGTCTCCTGAAATTGTTAAACATCTCTCTTAGTCTCATAGCTCCACTGAAACCTGTCCACCAGTGGTGACCCTGATGGTATTTGAAATGCTGGTGGCATGGACTCTAGTCTCACAGCAACACACAAGCCCCCACAGTACAGCAAACTGACAGATGGGTGGTAGCCTTAACAGCTATATACACCATTAAATATTAAA
>NW_006922096.1:893841-895332 GCF_000298275.1 Orycteropus afer afer | reverse complement strand
GTAACATCGAGACGGTACCATTTTATTTGTCGACCTTGGACTTGTCATCCTCAGCAGCCAGTAGCTGCCTGAGTGAAGAGATGCCTCTAGCTTCAGTGGGCCGGGAGCAAGAGGCAGAGCTGAAGGCCAAGGTCGAGGAGCTTTCACCCAGTGCCTAGAGCCTGGCACTTTGAACTTGGACTTAAAGCCTCCAAACTGTGAGAGAATAAACTCTTGTTTGTTCAAGACATCTCATTTGTGGTATATTTCTGTCAGAGTGGCACTAGGTAACCAGAACATTTAGTATATTGTATTTTGAAGGAAAAGAGTAAGGTGACAAGCAAAGGAAAAAAATGCATGTGATTAAAGTGAGGATCCCAGGCTTTTAGTATGGAAGAGTCCTGCCAAAGGGTCAAGGAAGCCACATCTTCTGACGTCCTCTAACCCCTCAGGAGGAAGACAGAACCACCATCAGCAGCCCAGGGCCTATTCCTGCGAGGCCAGCATTGCTGCCTCCCTCCAGCCCTTTCACCAACCCTGGCACCAATCATTTCTCCCACAACACCCACCATCTCTCTGCTGAGTTTGATAATTTGCTGTAGTGGCTACACAGAACTCACAGATTATGGGGTTTATTAGGAAAGCAACAGGCTACAATTCAAGTTCAGAAATGTACTCAGTCTTCACAGCTGGCTGTCTCACTTAGCAGCTGACAATCTCTCTCTCAGCAGTTCGTGTCTCTTATGTCTCTCTCTCAGCAAGTCCAGGTCTCTCAGGAACATGTTTATCTATCTCAGCAGCACATCTTTCTCAGCCAGCAGTCAGAAAGAAAGATTTCTTCTGTCTCTAGGAGGGCTCCATTTGAGCTTGGAAGAGTGGCCCAAACTAACCAATCCAAACATCAGAATTCTATACACCTGAGAGAGAGCAAACTTCCCAGAAAATTACTTTGTGCTCCTCCCAATAGAAAGAAATACCCCAGGTGGATAACTTTAACAATTAAGAGCTACTGAGTTGCTCATGGCAAATTCCACCATGGAGTTTACAAAGACTTATGTGTAGAAAAGCCACACTATGTAATTTACTACACCGCACGTAGTTAACTGTTAATTTTTCTAACACACGCATTTGGAGGTCTTAAGACCTAATAGGAGAAAAAATTTGCCTAAGATCACTTAGCAAGTTAGTGCAGTCAAATTAAGGATTCAGGTTTCTTGATTCTGAATTAAATTCTAGAGGGCACATGAACCTTGGTAGGAAAGACTAGTAGGTAGGTAGGTAGGTAGGTAGGTATGTATGTATGTATGTATGTATGTATTTATTTATTTATTTTATTAGTTGACCCTTTTGGACTGGTACTATGAAAGTATTCATTCATTCATTCATTCATTCATTCATTTATTTATTTTTTATTTTATTTTATTTTATTTTATTTTATTAGTTGACCCTTTTGGACTGGTACTATGAAAGTATGTATCCCAGAACTTGTAGACTGTTCACTCTCAAGTGTCC
>NW_006922096.1:875287-892926 GCF_000298275.1 Orycteropus afer afer | reverse complement strand
GGGTTTGAACCGCCAGCCTTCTGGTTAGCAGTCAAGTGCCTTAGGCACTATGCTACCAGAGCTCCTCCATAAACACATACTCATACGTAAATACACACGCACATATATGTTAGCATTCGCAGGACAGAATGTTGGTGGATACTTCATTATTACATTTGAAGTTTTCAGTTTTCTGAAACATCAGCCATTGTTGTAGTGAGTATAAATATACCTTTTGAAGCAAATGTGGTGGACTGTGAGGCTTGGAACACCACACCAACAAAACAGTGATTTGAGACTTAGAGGACATGGCTGTTACTTAAATCCAAAGTAAGCAGGCATTTTGTTCTCATTGCCTAATTCAGGGCCCAATTATTATGAGCCTTCTTGGAAAAAGAAAAAGAAATGCAAACTTCATGTCTTAAATGAATTAGCAGCTTTTCTCTCAATTTAATGCTCATATTTTCTGTCCTTAAAAAGTGTGTTTTCTTTTAACTACCAGGCTCTGTGTGCTGCTGTAGTGAAATCAGATGTTCTGGAAACAATGGCTTTGTTGTTCAGTGGAGCAGATGTTATGTGTGCTACCGGAGATCCTGAGCATAGCACCCCCTATCTGTTGGCCAAGAAGGCTGGGCAGAGTCTGCAAATGGAATTTCTGTACCATAACAAATTCTCAGGTGAGTTGCTATCCCTGTACTCATTTGATTTCATCTGGTATGCTCCTAAAAGAATGGAAGCTCAAATCTGTGTATTTCTCAAATAAGAAAAAAACATCAGCAGGAAGAAAAAACAATCACCAAAAATATTGAAAATGCTTAAGACTAATGATTTTTTACTTAATTTCAAGAAAGTTTAGTAAACTAAATCTCATGCATTTTTGCAGTCATATAAATCCAAGATTAAAATAGTTAATCTCATATAGTCTTTTCTACCAAAATGAAATCCTATTTTTATATTAATCATTACCATGACTTTAATTTGCTTTTGTTCAAAATAAAATAAATATCTCTCCATATTTATCCCATGATCTATTTCATATATTTTGTTTTCTAGCTCAGAACTCACTTATGTATGTATATATGAAAGGAAAACTTGTTTTTTAGATTTCATATTTATTGTTTCTTTTATTCTTTCAGATTTCCCACAACATGATACTCCTTCTGAGGGTAGAATAGTTCAAGAGTTCTCCCAGTCCACCTTTCTCTGTGACTTTTTGTATCAAGCTCCTTCTGCTGCTACTAAACTCTCTTCAGAGAAAAAGCTGCTTGAAGGTATCGTTTCTGCTCATTTTAGATTTTGTTTCCAGATCAAACTGTATTCAATTATGAAAACAGTTTTAAATTTTAATTTTTGATTTTTTTCTCCCTTAAGATGTTACATTTGATCTTATACTACAGAGGATTTCTAAAAATTCTACAGCTTTCTAAAAGCTTCCAGGCAGAGATATTACTTCATGCGCTGCAGCTGGGCTTTACTGCTGGGTTGGAATGCTGAGTGAATCCCCAGCAGAATTTACTGATATCTACCTTCAGGCCGGGGAACCTTGTGGCACAATAGTTAAGTGCTTGGCTGCTAACAAAAATGTTGACAGTTCGAGTCCAAACCCACCCATCAGTTTCATGGGAGAAAAACCTGGTGATCTACTTCCATAAAGATTATTCAAGAACACCCTATGGGACAACTCTCATTAGTCACATGGGGTCACTTTGAGTCAAAACTGACTCAGTGGCACCCAACAAAACCACCTTGTTGTTGTTGTTGTTGTTAGTGCTGTCGAGTCAGACCCAACTCATAGCAACCCCTCCTTGGGTTTCCAAGGCAGTATCACTACAGAAGTAGATTGCCCAATCTACCTTCTGAGGAGTGGCTAGTGGGTTTGAACCACCAACCTTCTGGTTAGCCATCAAGTGCCTTAGGCACTATGCTACCAGAGCTCCTAAAACCACCTTGTTGTTGTTGTTGTTATATGCCGTCAAGTCGGACCCCATTCATAGCGACCCCTCCTTAGGCTTTTGAGGCATTATCACTACAGAATTAGAATGCCTCATCTTCCTTCTGAGGAGTGGCTGGTGGGTTTGAACTGCCAGCCTTCTGGTTAGCAGTCAAGTGCCTTAGGCACTCCGCTACCAGAGCTCCCCAAACCACCTTAGAGCCAGCCGATTCTGTTTTAGGTTTTAAGAATTATTCCAGAGAAATGTGAAACCCAGCTCTTTCCCTTAGAGAAGGGCTCCTCAACTGAGGAGGTAACAAAGAGAAATGTGATCATGTAGGAAGAACTCACAAGTTTTCACAGTAGGAAGTGAAATCAAGTACTTCATTTTGTTCTGATGATAAGTGTGTGTGTGTGTAAGTGAAAAAATGTTGTAGAAAGGGCAGGGAGACCACATGTTCTGACCTCCTCTAACCCCACAAGAGGAAGACAGAGTCACTATCAATAACCCAAGGCCTATTCCTGCGAGGCCAGACATGCTGTCTCCCTCCAGCCTTTCCTCCCAAAGCACCCACTACCTCTCTCCTGGGTTCGATTATTTGCTGCAGTGGCCACACAGAACTCGCAGATTATGGGGTTTATTAGGGAAGCACCAGGCTACAATTCAAGTTCAGGAAAAATGCTCAGTCTCTCTCCCAGCCCACTGTCTCTCACAGTGTCTTTCCCAGCAGTGCGTGTCCCTCGGTGTCTCTCTCAGCAACGCATGTCTCTTATGTCTCTTTACTGCAATGCGTGTCTCTCAGGGGCACGTCCTTAGCCAGCAGTCAGAAAGAGTTCTGCTTCTAGGAGGCCTCCTTTTGAGCCCGGCAGAGTGCCCAAACCAACCAATCATAGCATCAGAATTCTAAACACCTGAGAGAGAGTGAGCCTCCTAGAACTTTGTGTTGTGCCACGCCCAACAGAAATAACCTGGGTGGATAACATTTACAATCAGGATCTCCGTTGCTCATCCACCACTGAGTTTACAAATACTTATGTGTAGAAAAGCCACACTAAGTAATTTACTACACTGCAAATGTTAAGCATGATTTTTTTTTTTTTTTGTAAATAATGGGAACTAATTTGGTTTAGAAACATATTCTAAATTTGGGGCACCATTGAAACAGAGCCATGGTGAACATTTATCTGTCCATCTGTCTGTCTAGCTGCCTCCAGTGACAGGCATGTGTTACCCAAAAACCAGACTCACTGCCATCAAGTTGGTCCTGACTCATAGAGACCCCTTCTTGGGTTTCTGAGGCGGTATCTCTACGGAAGCTCATGTTACATCATACTCATGTTACATCCATTCTCATTGATCTGAGAAATATAGGCAAGGAAACTTTTCTACTGGAATACAGATAATATAGAGATTAAGCTGTTTAAACCAATTGATGGTGGTAATTGAGAGTTAGACTCAGGAGTATGGTGTTAAGTCCCTGTGTAGTAGTAGATCGTCATTGTTGTGCTAATGTGTTGATTTTGACTTATAATGACCCTACAGGCCAGAGTAGAACTGTGCTTCCTGGGGTTTCAAGGCTGATGTTTTGGAAGTAGATTAGCAGGTCTTTCTTCCAAGGTACTTTTTTGGGAGACTCAAGCCTCTAACCTTTCCTTGAGGGGCTAATGCATTCACCAGTTGTACCTCCTGGGGATTCCACTTGACTTAACAAAGATGAAATACACAAATATGAAATAGGGAATTTTAACTATGCCATTTTCTTCCTAATGCTTTTAAAAATTTATAAGCATCCTGTAAGGTAAAAATGAGACTTTTGTTTCTCAATATTGAGATTATAATTTTTATATACTTATCGGTTTTCCTTTATATTTTCTTAAACTGCTTTTCTTAATCACTTGTGGTCTAAATTGATGTATTAAATTATTGTAGCCAAATCATTCTTTCATTTTCTTTTATAAATCAACTATGGATGATTTTGTTAAAATTTATTTCCAAAGAAACCCAAAAAACGGGTGCATTCTCTCTATATATGTAATTTAATTGGAAATGTATTCTCATTTTGGAACATTCTTTTTCAAGTAATATGAAACTGAGCTTTTGTATTTTGACTATGCAGCACAACAGAAATGATTTCATTTGAACAGAATCTTCTGGCAAGATATTCTTTGATTGTCTTCACTTCTTGCACCCAATTTGTCAGCAGGTTCTATCATTTCAAACTCAAAACCAATCTTGAGCAGTGGGCTACTCTCCATCTTCACAGATATCACACTAGTCCCAGTCATTATCATCTCCTGCCTGTGCTGCGATAGATGTGTTCCTAACTTACATTTGCCCTAGCTCCCCTCTAAACCATATTCTACAAAACTGCCTTACTGTTCCTTAAAAATATGTAGTTCCACTGATCAAAGATCTTCAGTGGCTTCTATTCCAGATTATAACCCTATTCTTCAGTGTGACCTAAAAGATCTTTCTTTCCTCCCCCACTTCATCTCATATGTTTATCTCTATGCTCATGCCTAGCTACCCTGATTTTCTCTCTGTTCTGGGAACATGGCATGTTCTTTCCTGCCTCTTCTTGACCTTTGCACTTTCCATCTGCTCTGCAAGGAGGGCAGTTCCCTGCAGTCTGGCTCCTCACTGTTCAGAGATCAGTTCTAATACCACTTATCAGACACCCTGCTAAAATGTGCTCCCACTGCCAGCTCTCCCACTTGATAGGATGCTGTTTATTTCTATCGTCTTACAATGAATGTGCATGAAGACGATCCCTCCTTTCTTTCTTTATTTTTATCCCTCCCACTGGAGTGTAAGCCCAAGGCGGTATCAAGATTCTCTAGCTTGTTCACAGTTATCAAATTTTTGGTGCCTAAAGCATTATCGACACATACTAGCCATGTTATAAATACCTGTTGGGTGAATAACTGTTTCTTTAATCAGAAAGGCACCATATAAAAGTACAGTCCTGTGTTAATATTTTGTTTTTGATCTGGGCGTCCTTACCTGGCCATGAAAAGATATGCTCACAGGGACAGAGCATTCCTTTGGTTCAGAAAGAACCTATTTAAAAATGAAGAAGAAAAATCTGAATTTTGAGGAAACAAAGTTTTGGGTTTGCTCCTTTGTTTTTTTCCTCAAGATTCTGCAGTGATGTTACTGCTATTGGGCATCAAGTTTACAGGAAGAAAAAAAAAAATGAGTCATTTGGACAGAGTTAGAAATTAGAGTGTGGTTGTCACTTCTGCCTCTGAAAGGTGGGCATGTGGACTGTGCTATGCCATCAGCTCTTGTCAGGGTGGCCATAGAGCAAAATGATTAAAAATGAAGAATAAAGCCTGAGAATAAAATGCATGCAGTCCTTCAGAGAGTTACAGAGGCTTCAGATTGTCAGTTCAGGTTTTCAGAACTTGAAATTCTTCTAGCCTCTGTTTATGAAGACTGATCTGTATTTTTCTTTTTCTTTTTTTTTTTTTTCTTTTCAATTTAATGTTCATGAAAAGAAAGATTGATAGCTCTTGTTGAAGCTAAGTACACAGCTGAATAATACCGTCCTGGTTTTGTTTTCTCCCTCTGCCATATTTTTTCCCCTTGGTCTCCTTACCTTGATTTATTGACACAATGTTTGATTTCAAAAAAGTGTGTGTGTGTGTGTGTAAGGGGGAGGGCTGATGTAGTTTACTAAAAACTCCATTTCTTCTCTTTATACTTAATATTATAGCTTAGCATTGAAGAGTTTTGAAAATCTTTTTTTTTGTCTAAATACCTAGATTATGTAGTTTAAAAATGCTTCAACAAAGCTAAAACATATTTATTTGAAATGAAACCTAATGTGTGTTCCTATTATCAGAAGCCTCTGAATTCTACCAGTCAGTTATAAACCTTTTAGAGATTAGAAAATTCTTCATTTGGAAAAAATGGTTTAAGAAATAATACTTTTACCATAATGATCTCAGATTTATCATGCATATATGTATCAAACTGTATGACCTCTTTACACTAACACATTTTTTTAAAGTATATATACTTCAAATATATAATTGGCACAGAGGCAATATGTGCAGTGATTAAGAGTATAACTTCCAGAGCCCAACTGCCTGGATTCCACCTCTCTGCTGCTGTTTGTGTGACCTTGGGAGCTGCTCTTTGTTCATAGAAAGGGTATAAGGAAAGAGTGGGTATAATAATAATAGAACTGACCTAATAGGCTTGCTCTGAAGATTCAATGAATTAAAGTACATAAAGCGCTTAGAAGAGTGAGAACAGGTAGCAGCACTGGTTTGGCAGGGTAGCAGCAGCCGAGGGCATCCTGGCGAGCCAAAGTGAAGACTCAGTTTGAGATGCTGCTGCTGTGGAGACTGCGGAGGAAGTAGAAGAGCCCAGTGAAACTGACATGAATGAACTGTGCCAGGACATGTTCTCCAAGATGGGTAGTTACCTGACTGGGAAAGTGATGCCACCAGGGAAAATGATAAGTTCCTGGAAAATAGGAATAAACTAACCAGCTAGAATTTTCTTGAAATGAGAGATATTGGTACAAACATTAGTAGACACCTAAAGGACTTAAATCACAAGTATGCTGGTCTGCCGTCTTACTAGATCAAATCAGTTTGAGAAACAGATGGTGGCCCTTGAGTAGGATTCTACAAGTTGGATGTGTATTCAAAAAATGTGGAAGCCAAGTACAAGAAGGTAGAGAAACAATGAAAAGCCTGTTTCTGTGGGACAGTCTTTTTTAATGTATAAGAATGTTTTATAAGATCTAAATCCTGTGGCTGATGGAATTGTCAAAACTCCTCAAAAAGTAACTATGCTAGAACAGTCCAGTACTGGGGTAAACTGGAAGACTATGTTGTTGTTGTTGTTGTCATGTGCTGTCGAGTCGGACCCAACTCATAGCGAGCCCTCCTTGGGTTTCCGAGGCAGTATCGCTACGGAAGTAGATTGCCCAACCTTCCTTCCGAGGAGTGGCTGGTGGGTTTGAACCAACAGCCTTCTGGTAAGCAGTCAAGTGCCTTAGGCACTGTGGTACCAGAGCTCCATGGAAGACTATGGCTACTCCTAAACTACCTTTGAAGCAGTATCCCTTGTACATTCACACTTATAACTTCTTACATTCTACTTGAATGCTTTATGGTCCTTTCAGGACAGAGACTTGAAGTTTAGAACAAAAGTAGGCTTGAAAATAGAATGAAATGAAAGGACCTATTTTCTCTGTTAGTGGTTGAGTATTTTATTGTCTTCTTAAATGGCTGGTTTTTAAGTTACTGTATAAGTGATTTTTTTAATATATATAAATGATGCTAATGACCCCCTTTGGGTTTCCGAGGTGGCAAATCTTTGTAAAAGTAGATAGCCCAGTCTTCCTTCTGTGGAGTGACTGGTGGGTTTGAACCACCAACCTTCTGGTTAGCAGTCAGATGCCTTAGGCACTATACCACCAGAGGTCTTTAATGTATTGATAATCTAAATTTAAAAGGGAAAACAATAAAAAAAAAAAAAAAGGTTCCTAGCACATAAATATGATGATTGAGTGGAGAAGACAGTAAAGAGGTTATACGTATAAATACACAGGTGTTCCTATTTTCACTCAGCCTTTGTGTTTAGATATGTCCTGTTGTTAGGTGCCATCGAATTTATTCCAACTCATAGTGACCCATGTTTGATATGTAGAACTGCTCCATAGAATTTTTAAGGCTGGGACCTTTGGGAAGCAGATGAGTAGGCTTTCCTTCTGAGGTGCTTCTGAGTGTGTTTGAACTGCCAACCTTTCGATTAGTATTTGAACACTTAGCCATTTGAGCCACCCAGAGACTCCTTAGGTATGTCTTACGAGCAAGCTATACTTGACAACCAAGATACCCAACTGTACATTGGAAAATAACTCTAGAAAGAAATTTAAAAAGGTCATCTTTGGAATTCTTCAGTGGTACGTGGATAAGTTCAGAATAATGCTTTACTTCCCTGATCTAAGCATCAAGATTAAAAAGAAAGAATTGAACAGTCCTCATCCCTCTTGGCTAGTCCAATCTCTTGACACCTTACACAAACTCCAATGTATTTAATAGCTGAATCCTGAAAGTTACCTATCTTGGATGTCTCATGATGACTAATTAACAGTAAGATTTCTGTAGCAGAGAGGGTATCATGGAGTGTATTGACATATCTTAAAGTCAAGAGTGTATATCTGAATTGCCCTAAGAAGACCAATACAATTCAACATAATTTTGTGTAAGTTTTTTCTTTCTTTCCAAATAGACTGTCAAGATTTTCTGTCACAGCTTTTGTTATTCTGAGTCCTCACAGATAATGTCTGTGCCTGCCTTGTCTGATTTCTGGCCCATTTTTGCTTCTAAAAATAAGGCTAATAAATGGTTCTAGTAATGATAATGCTACAGAACTAAATTTCCTCAATTTCAGCCCTTATTTCTAACTTAAAATGAGTTTGTAAATCCTTTAAAAGATACCTCTTTTATTTCTCATTAGAATGGACGGAAATAGATTCTGTGTTCACTTTTATGAAATGTATCTTTTTTTTGGCCCTTTTTGATCAAGATTTTCCAATGGTTCCTTCTTGTCTGTAGAGAAAGGAACAAGCTCTTAAACATCTGTCATGGAAAACTCCTGGGCCTGTCTTCTGCTATGACCTTAGAGTCTTGTTGCCCAAGTCCTAACATCATATGCAGTCTGATTTTCCAGGCAAATTGGTGTTTCTCCACTTTTCTCTTTTTTGTGACTTTCCTCACACTCTTATTTCCCATTTCCCAGAAGTATGGATGATTGTAGCTCTGAATACATTTTATGCTACCTTAGAAATGTATCATTCCAGAACTATTTCAAAAGCTTTTTTTTTTTTTTTTTTTGGTGAAGTCTTAGCAGTCCAGGGTGAGGGGAGGCTTCATTCCATGAGTTCTTCCAATTCCAAGGGGACTAAAGTGAGAACATCACACCCATGTCCCCTTTTATTGCATAACAAGGTGCCTGAGGACAGGGGTGCGTAATTCCTAATCTGTGCCTTACCCTAGTCATCTAGTGTGTTGTGCTGTACATCATTCAGCTCTATCTGTGTACTGAATGAATGTGCAGTTTTGCTTTATTATTTTATAAAGATTATTCTAGTGATCAATTGATTATCTGCAAGTTCAAGTTGAAGCTGAAGAAAATTAAAAAATGTCTACAGGAGCGAAAATATGACATTGAATATATCCCATCTAAATTTAAAGTCCATCTTAAGAATATATTTGAAATATTGAACACCAGTGATTGCAGAGCAGATGAATTGTGGGATGACATCAAGAACATCTTAAGTGAAAAATACAAATTTTTATTAAAAAGACAGGAAAGGAAAGAAAGATCACAAGAGATGCTGGAACTTACTCTTGAATGGAGAGTAGCTGAAGTGAATGGAAGAAATGTCGAAATAAAAGAGCTGAACAGAAAAGTTCAAAGGGTAGCTTGCAAAGAAAAAGTAATGTTATACTGAAATATGCAGAGACATGGAGTTAGAAAACCAAAAGGGAAGAATACGCCTGCCATTTCTCAATCCGAAAGAACTGAAGAGGAAATTCAATCCTTGAGTTGCAGTGTTGAAGGATTGTATTTGCAATATCGGAAGAAAGATTAGATAGTCTACTTCCATAGAGATACTACTTCAGAGACCCAAGGAGGAGTCACTATGAGTCAAATAGCGATGGTAGTGAGTGAGTATTGGCAAAATGTTGAATGATGCAGGAAGTATGAAAGAAGATGGAAGGAATGCGTAGAGTCACTATATGAAAAAGAATTGGTCATTGTTTAGCTATTTCAGGAAGTAGTATATTAACAAGAATCAATGATACTGAAGGAAGAAGTCCAAGCTTCACTGAAGATATTAGTGAAAAACTAGGCTCCAGGATTTGATGGTATATCCATTGAGATGTTTCAACAAATAGATGCAACCCTGGACATGCTTATTTGTTTTTGTCAAAAAATTTGGAAGGCAACTACCTGGCCAACTGAGTAGAAGAGATCGATATTTGTGCCCATTCCAAAGAAAGGTGAACCAACAGAATGTGGAAGTTATTGAACAATATCATTAATATCACATGAAAGTACAATTTTGCTGAAGATAATTCAAAAACAGTTGCAGCAGTATGTTGACAGTGAACATCTAGAAATGAAGGCCAGATTCAGAAAAGGACATGGAACTGGAGATATCGTAGCTGATGTCAGATGGATCTTGGCTTAAAGCAAAGAGTACCAGAGAGATGTTTCCCTGTGTTTTATTGACTATGTGAAGGCATTTGACTGTGTGGATCATAACACAGTTATGGGTAACATTGTGAAGAATGGGAATTCCAAAACACTTAATTGTGCTCATGAGGAACCTGCACATAGACCAAGAGGCAGTCATTTGAAAAGAATAAGGGGATACTGCATGGTTTAAAATCAGGAAGGGTGTGTGTCAGGGTTGTATTCTTTTACCGTATTTACTTAGTCTGTATGCTGAGCAAATAATCTGAGAAGCTGGACTGTATGAAGAAGAACATGGCACCAGGATTGGAGGAAGAATCATCAACAACCAGTGATATGCTGAAGACATAACTTTGCTTTGCTGAAAATGAAAATGCCTTGAAGCATTTACTTAAGTAGATCGAAGACTCCAGTCTTCAGGTTGGATTACACCTCAACATAAAGGAAACAAAATTTCTCATAACTGGAACAATAAGCAACATTACAGTAAATGGTATCAGGGATTTCATTTTACTTGGATCCACAGCCAACACCCATTGAAGCAAATTTCCCCAGTGCAATCCAAAAACCAAACTCACTGCTGTCAAGTCAGATCCAACTCATAGTGACCCCTCCTTGGGTTTCCGGGGTGGTATTTTTATGAAAGTAGATTGCCCAACCATCCTTCCCAGGAGTGAAGATCAAGGAGGGGTCCTTATGAGTCGGATCTGACTTGACGACAGCGAGTTTGGTTTTTGGACTGCACTGGACAAACCTGCAAAAGACCTCTTTAAAGTGTTCAGAAGCAAAGGTATCACTTTGAAGACTAAGATGCACCTAACCCAAGCTGTGGTATGTTCCTTTGCCTCATCTCCATGTGAAAACTAGACTGTGAATAAGGAAGACTGAAGATGAGTTGATGCCTTTGAATTGTGGTGTTGGCGAAGAAAATACTGAAAATACCATGGACTACCAGAAGAACGCTCTGGTAGCATAGTGCCTAAGGCATTTGACTGCTAACCAGAAGGCTGATGGTTCAAACCCACCAGCCACTCCTCAGAAGGAAGGTTGGGCAATCTACTTCTGTAGTGATACTGTCTTGGAACCCCAAGGAGGGGTCGCTATGAGTCAGGTCCGATCTGATGGCACATAACACCACCAGCACCAGAAGAATGAATAGATCTGTCCTGGAAGAAGTACAGCCAGACTGCTTTTTGGAAGCAAGAATGGCCAGACTTTGTCTTGCCTTCTTTTCCCGTGTTGTCAGAAGGGACCATTCCCTGGAGGATATTGTGGTTGTTAAAGTAGAAGGTCAATGAAAAGGGGGAAGAACCTCAACAAGATGCATTGAAGGGCTGCCACGTGGGCTCAAGCTTGCAAGGATTGTGAGGATGGCGTCAGATGTGGCAGGGTTTCATTTTGTTCTATGTAAGGTCACTATGAATGGAAGCCTACTCTACAGCACCTTTATAACAATATTTAGTCGTCTGACTACATTGTTTTGAAATTATTTCATAACCTCCTTTAGTTAGTTCTTTTTCTTTTTCTTTAGAAATCTGTAATGAATGTTCTTTTGATAAATCCAGCTTTTTTGAGTTGTATAAAACTCTGCAGGGTATTTTTGTGTGTCTGGGTTGTAACCTTTCACCATAATTATTCAATCTGTATACTGAGCAAATAATCTGAGAAGATGAATTATATAATGAACAGCAAGTCATCAGGATTGGAGGAAGACTCATTAGAAACCTGTAATATGCAGATGATATAACTTTGCTTGCTGAAAATGAAGGCTTGAAGGATTTATTGATGAACATGAAAGAATACAGACTTTACTATGGATTACACCTCAACATAAAGAAAAAAAAAATCCTCACAAATGGATCAGTAAGCAACATCATGATAAATGGAGAAAAGATGTAAGTTGTCATTGTTTTGGTTATTTATTGCTGTTATAACAGAAATATCACAAATGGATGACTTTAACAAACAGGTGTTTTTTCTTTTACAGTTTAGGAGGCTAGAAGTCTGAGTTCAGAATGCCGGCTCTAGGGACAAGGTGAAGGCCCCTGAACTCTGGGCTTCAGCTGGCCTCTTGCTTCTGGCCCACTGGAATTGGAAGTGTGCCTTAACTCAGGCAGCGGCTGGCTGCTGAGGCTGACAATCCCAGGGTCGATAAGTGAAATGGCACAGTCACAAGATTATTATTATTAATATTTAATTTATTTATATTGTGCTTTAAGTGCAAATTTATAGTGCAGCATTTGTTTTACATTCAACATTTTGTGTATATTTGGTTTCACTCCCCAGTTACCATCCCCAACCCTAACCCACTCTCCTCCTCTCCCATCCCAGTAACCCTTCCCCCACCACCCTTCTTAGTTAGGCACTCCTGTGTGTCCTGCTTTTCCTTTGTGTGAATGTTGCCCCTCTGGTGCTCCATGGCCAATTGCTCCAAGGCCATGTATCTTCGTAAAGTATGTGGGTACATTGCCGTGGGTTGAGTGGTCTGCGTGTACAGCTTATTTACTATTGGGCTGAGGGCAAGACCTTGGGAGTGGTTTTATCCCAGGCCTGAAGTATATCTCAGGGCCATAGTCTTGGGTGTCCTACCAGACTCCATCTGAGAAGTAGTTCTGGTCATTATTTTGTTTTTGGATTTTCTTCCACGTTTTTCCTCCCATTCTCTCCAGGATCTCCAGTTTTGATCCCTTCCTGACTGGTCGGCATTGGTAGCTGGGTACCATCTAGTTCTTCTGGTCTCAAGGTCTATCATGTCCTAGGGCTGATTGTTTCCAAATGCCTTTGTTTCTTTTTTTTTTTTTTCACTGTTCTTTACTTCCCACGATAGAAGACTATTAGCTGCATCTTAGATGGTGTTTTGGCTACCTAGTGCAGCTCTAACAAGGATATACAAATGGGATGGCTTAACACACAGGAGTTTATTCTCTTACGGTTTAGAGGCTTTAAGTCTGAGTTCATGATGCCAGGCTCCAGGGGATGTGTGAAAGCCCATCGACCTTGGGCTTCAGCTCTGCCTCCTGCTCCCGACCCGTGAAGCTAGAGGCATCTCTTCACTCAGACAGCTACTAGCTGCTGAGGCTAATAAGCCCAAGGTTGGCAAGTAAAATGGCACAGTCCTGATGTTACCAAACCACATGGCAGGACATTAATTCAAGTCCATTGTAAGTCCCAAGGTCGGCATAGCATGGCAGGCTGCTGAACAATGACACAGCTACATGCAGGGTTCAAGTGTGCCATAAGCTAGAAACCATTCCCAAAGCTGTTTCTTATATATGGGAAGCAGACCACATACCCAAAGCAACTACTCAGCTGCTCCAATAGATTGATGGAGTTAATTACTAATCTCACCATCAGGAATAACTACATTCAGCTGTGCAGCCACTCAGCCAGGCCCAGCCAAGATGACACACAAACTTAACCACCACAGATGGCCACTGGAAAGCTTTTAAGACTCCAGTAACTACTCACCAATGTAGGTTGTGGAACAAGATTTTTATGTATTTTGTTGTGCCAATTGAGTTTGGTGTCCCCCGATACAATGGTTCTGAGTCAGTAAAACTGTTGGATCTCTCTCCCACAGTTTCTGGCTGTCCATGAGGGATTATTCTGTGTTTGTTTTCTGTTGTTTCTGTAATGATCGGAGGTATTTTATATCACTGGTATCTGTGCAAAATTAGCCTCAGCTGAATCTATCTTTGGTCTAGAGTATAATCCTGTTCACTGACCCCCATCTGATCTCAGGTGGCTATGTGTACATCTGTAGTCTTGTGTTTGGTGTTAATGGTAATGCAGTATAGTAGATATACTGGTATTAGCTTCTGTCCTCTGTATCTTATGTGCACAATTCAGTGTCCTCCCTTTCCCCAGTGTCCTCCCTTTCCCCAATGTTGCCATGGTGGTCACAGCCTCTTTCCATACCATCCCTCCCCTTATCCACCTCAGCATGTGGCCCCCAACTATCCTGAAATTATTGCCTCTCCTTCCCTCCCCTCCCTGGTAACCTACAAAGTGAATTCCCTTCCTTAAGCAAACACTTCCTTGTCTTTTTACAGTAATGGACTCATACAATATTTGTCCTTCTGCAATTGACTTATTTCACTCAGCATGATGTCCTCCAGGCTTATCCATGTTGTGAGATAATTTCATGAATCCTTCATTGTTCTTTAATGTAGCATAGTATTCCATTGTGTGAATGTACCATAGTTTGGTTATAATCTGTCCGTGAGCATCTAGGTTGTTTCCATTTCTTTGCTATAGTGAATTGTGCTGTGATGAACGTGGGTATGCATATGTCTGTTCGTGTCCTGTCTTTCACGTCTTTAGGATATATTCCTAGTAATAGAATTGCTGGTATTCAAATGGTATTTCTTTTTTCAGTTTTGCCACAGTGGTTGTACCACTTTATAGTTTGCCACAGTGGTTGTACCATTTTACAGTCCCACCAGCAGTGTATGAGAGTTCAGTACTCCTGGCCACTAGTTCAAGTCCAGAACAGTTCCAAGATTGATAGGTGACATGCCAGGCTGCTGAATGGTACATGTAGGGTCCAAGCATGCCAGAAAGCTCAAGACCTTTCTCAAAATGTCTTCTTATATACTGGAAGGAGACCACATCCCTAAGGCTGTTACGGTAGATTGCACCATGGAGTTGATTCATCATGGGGAATAACTATATCCAGCTACCCAGCCACTCAAAACCATACCTAGCTAAGTTAACACATAACCTTAACTATCACGGTCAGGGATTTCATTTTGTTTGGATCCACAATCAATGCCCATGAAAGCAGTATTCAGGAAAACATAGGATATATTGCACTGGGCAGATCTACTGCAAAAGACCTCTTTGAAGTGTAAAGAATAATGATATCAGTTTGAAGACTCCTGTGTGCCTGACCCAAGCCATGGCATTTTTAATCACCTTATATCCATGTGAAAGCTGGACAATAAATAAAGAAGACCAAAGAAGTATTAGGAGCTCTGGTAGCATAGTGGCTAAAGCACTTGACTGCTAACCAGAAGGCTGGCGGTTCAAACCCACCAGCCACTCCTTGGAAGGAAGGTTGGGCAATCCTACTTCCGTAGTGATACTGCCTCGGAAACCCAAGGAGGGGTTGCTATGAGTTGGGGCCGACTCGACGGCACATCACAACAACAACAAAGAAGTATTGATGTGTTTTCATTATGGTGTTGGAAAAAAAAAAATAGAAAATACCATAGCTTGCCAGAAGAACTAACAAATCTGTATTGGAAGAAGTGCAGCCAGAATGCTCCTTGGAAGGGAGAATGGTCAGACTTCATCTCACCTACTTTGGTCATGTTGTCAGAAGGGACCAGTCCCTGGAGAAGGATATCATGCTTAGTATAGTAGATGGGCAGCAAAAAAGGGAAAGACCCTTAAAAGATGTATGCATTACATCTCAATATAAAGAAAACAAAAATCCTCACAACTGGTCCTATAAACAACGTTACAATAAGTGGAGAAAAGATTGAAATTGTGAAAGACTTCACATTAGTTGGTTCCACAATTGACACCAATGGAAGCAGCAGTCAGGACATCCGAGGACGTATGTTGTTGTTGTTGTTGTTATGTGCCGTCGAGTCAGCCCCAACTCATAGTGACCCCTCCTTGGGTTTCCGAGGCAGTATCACTACGGAAGTAGATTGCCCAACCATCCTTCCGAGGAGTGGCTAGTGGGTTTGAACCACCAGCCTTCTGGTGAGCAGTCAATGCCTTAGGCACTGTGCTACCGGAGCTCCCATCAGAGGATGTATAGCACTGGGCAAATCGGCTGCAAAGGACCTCTTTCAAGTGCTGAAGAACTAAGATGTCTCCTTGAGTACTAAGATGCACCTGACACAAGCCACGTTATTTTTAATTGCCTCATATGCGTGGGAGAGCTGGACAATGAATAAGGAAGGCTGAAGAAGAATTGATGCTTTGGAGCTGTGGTGTTGGCGAGGAATGCTGAAAGTACTGTGGACTGCTAAAAGAACTAACAGATCTGTCCTGGAGGAAGTGCAGCCAGAATGCTCCTTGGAGGCAAGAATGGCCAGATTTCATCTCACATACTTTGGTCATGTTGTCAGAAGGGACAAATCCCTGGAGAAGGATAATCATGCTTGGTAAGGTGGAGGGTTGACTAAAGAAGGGAAGGCCCTCAACGAGTTGGATTGACACATGGCTGCAGTGATGGGCTCAAGTATAGCAAGGATCATGGAGGTAGGTCAGAACCGGGTGGTGTTTTCGTTCTGCTGTGCATAGGGTCGCTATGAGTCGGAGACGACTTGAGGGCACGTAACAACACAACAACAACATTTTTTCATTAGCTTTTACATTTATAGATGGAATATATTTTTTAAAGCATAATCAAGAGTTTATTACTTTGTTTAATTCTTGGCAGTGACTCAGAGTTTGAGAGTCGTTGCAATCTCTAGAATCTAGACACAAGATAGTTAACTGATAAATCAAAAATAATTACTGTTACCTAAGAATCCTGAAAATTTCAGACAAATGTTTCTTTCCTGATACTTTTATTAGAAAAATTTGAGTTTAGTATTGTACTTCACTTGTGCAAAGATTTATTTGGCAGACTGTAGTTAGACCTTGTATGATGACAGCATTAAATACTGTTGAAAATAACTTAAATCTCATAATTTTCACATTTTTGGTTTTTTCTTTGGAAATACATAATACATGAGATGGTTTGCTTTGTTGATGCTCAATTGGAGAGTAATTATTTTTTAAGTAGCGAATTAAAAAGGAGTGATGAACTTCACTAAAGTTTGTCATTGTAAAAGCAGATCATGTAAAGTCGTTCTTACTAGTTGGTGTTCATCCTCCCTTTTTTTTTTTCTTTCACGTTTTATGTTTTCCATGTATTAGGATCAGTCAGGAAGTAAGTTAAATACAAGGAGTAGCATGGACACTTTTCGAATGTATAATAATATAAAAACAATTAGAAAACTTAAGTAGAAAATGGAAACATCTTATTTATACACAATTTTCAGAATGCAGTAGGAATGAATTGAGCCTGAGCAGACCAGTGTTTACAATGGGGCCTTCTTCCCAGCCCCACTGTCCACCTTTAGAGCCTCTTGTAGCAAATCTGCATTGCATCTTTCTAGAAATGACTCAGAGTTCTATTTTCAAATTTTATTTAAGTGAGATAAAGCATACATAGCCGATAGGATTGTTTCTGACTCCCATTGTAAATACTCAGTTAAATATTGGCAGTTAACAACTTCTCCTCCTCTTTTACCATCTCCATACTCAGTAGCAGTTATCAGTCAAATCTCCATCTGAATGTGTGATTGTTTTTTCCAACAGATATATAAATTTTATTTTGATTTGGGTAAAGATTTACAGAGTAAATTCACTTTTCATACAGCAGTTCACATATATTTTGTCTCATGTCATTGACCAAAATTTACAATGCAACAGCTCCCCTCCCACTTCCTCCCCATAGTTACCTCTTGCCAGTGTCCATCCCTCCATACTCTT
>NW_006922096.1:857790-874689 GCF_000298275.1 Orycteropus afer afer | reverse complement strand
TTGATGTCCTCTGCAACTATGGTCCCAAGCCCACAGGATCAACTACTCAGTCACTTTGGGTAGCTGGCTGTGACCAAGAAATGACCATAACCTTGCCCCTTGTCAGCTCTACCATACACCTGGGAATTCTGATCATTCACATAAACTTATAGGACCATTGTCTGCCAACCCAATATATGATCTTGGATCACTCCCCATTTAGACATACCTAATTGTTTAGCCTATCCACCTATCTATCCGACCATATACCCATGTTTGTTTTCACTGACAACTCAGTACTGTATACGCAAAAGGGTTCATATTTGTTGTCTCCAACAGATAGTTTTATGACTGTATTGAATGTGATATTTTTGTAACCTATAATGTACTATACTATCTAAAATTATATTCTCTTATTATAGCTGATATATTGGCAGAATTTGGTTAAAGTATTACTAATTCTGTAATTACATTTGTATAGTTAGCCTTATTTTTATATATACATCTTTGATATTTTGGTTATACTTTTTTAACAACCCTGGATCATTTAAAAAAAAAAACACCAGTTCTGGTTTGGATTCTCTGGTGGTAGTGCCTAAGGCATTTGACTGGTAACCAGAAGGCTGGCATTTCAAACCCACCAGCCACTCCTCTGAAGGAAGATTGGGCAATCTACTTCCATAGCGATACTGCCTCAGAAACCCAAGGAGGGGTCACTATGAGTTGGATCTGACTCGATGGCAGTGAGTCAGTTCTGGTCCCACAGCATTCTTAGACCTTCATTTGTATCCTTATTGCAATTGCAAAAAAAGCATTCCCGCTACTTCTTAAAATTGTCTGTTTTGAAATTCCATTCTGCCTACAGTTATAAGTAAGCAGCTTGGCCAAACTCCTGTCTGTTTTCACTGCTTCCAGACCTCTGAGGTTACTGAGTATTGCCCAAGTTAGAGAACCCTGTCTCTGTATGTGGTTTCTACGTTGTCTGGGTATAACCTAGTAACTGGTGATCTTGATGACCTATTTTTTTAAGTCTAATTTTTCATTTTTACCAGTGCAGAACATGCACATATCTGTAATGGGAAACAAGTTTCTTCATTGACTTTCTATTTGTACACATTACCCATCTGTCTTTAATACATTTTCTCATCTATAATTTCTCATCTCATAATTCTCATCTACTTCTTTCTTAGAAATACTGTTGGTTGGATGTTGGACCCTATGGCTCTATTACCTGATTTTACCTTTTTCCTCTCCTGTTTTCCTTTCTGGCAGAGTCCTTTTCCTTAGCTTTCTTTTGATTTTTTTTTTTCTTTTGTAATTTATTGTATATTTTTAATACCATGAAGTATTGATTTGTCCTGACTTGTTTCACTCATTACTTCCCCTTTTAGTCTTCAATATGCTACACCTGGTTTCTTTCACAGCACTCTGAGTAAAGTAGTTTATTACCTCCTCATTATGAAGATGAACGGGTATTTTTTTCAGTTCTTACTTTATTAGATTTCTTTGTTATCCTTAATTTGAAATACATCATTCCTTTCTGTTTCATATACTGTCCTTTTCCTACATTCATTATAACTCTTATGATCCTTCTATATCCATTACTCCTTATAGTTTTAAGTTCTCCATAGTTTTTGCTTTGTCTCCTTCATATTTTCAACTACCACTTGCCTTGTAGCTGTCAGTACCTACCTCATAATCAAGGCTAATAATGATAGAATCGTTAGTAAGTTCTCTGGTAAGCCGTTATCCAATCAGTATGCCTTATTTCTGTACAACACACATGTGCATTTATTCATCTCTCTCTCTCTCTCTCTGTATCTGTCTCTCCTTCTCTCCCCCCACCCTCTCGCTTGCCTTTATTTTCCCCCCATTATCCTTAACACCATTGTCCTGATTTTGGTCCTTTTCATCTCTCACTTAAACTGCTGTCAGCAGTGTTCTAAACTGGCCTCACTACCTTTCACTTCACCCTCTCAACTCTATTTTTCACAGCAAACAGTTTGTAAAACTCAAATTTGATTATATTTTTCTGTTGAACCGAGTGAAAATGGCTCACCATGACCTATATAATTGGCAATTTGTTTTTTTTTAAAGGGCCACATTATAAATATCGTAGGCTGTGCAGGCCAAGTGGTCTCTGCTGTGACTACTCAGCTCTGTCCTTGTAGTTTGGTAGCCATTATAGATAATCCGCAATTGAATGAATGTGGCTGTGTTCTAGGAAAACTTTATTTACAAAAACAAGTGATGAGCTGGATTTGGCTCATGGCCCCTATCTGTACTCACTGCTGTCAAGTTGATTACCACTCATAGTGACCCCTCCTTGGGTTTTTGAGGCAGTACTTCTATAGAAGTAGATTGCCCAATATTCCTTCTGAGGAATGGCTTTGGGTTTACAAGATGAATTTTAAGTCCCCCAACAATGAGTTCTGGTGGTTTAGTGGTTAAAGTATTTGACTGCTAACCGTAAACGCCGCAGTTAGAACCGAACAGCTGCTCTTTAGGAGAAAGATACGGCAATCTGCTTATGTATATATATACTTGCTTAGAAACTTCATGGGACAGTTCTACTCTGTCCAGTAGGGTTGCTATGTGTCAGAATTGATTAATGGCAGTGGATTTTTTTGTTAACAAGACTTTAATGGCACTGCAGATTCTAATCCTGTCTTCTTCGCACACCTACCTAACAACCACCACAGTCTCACTTTTTATACTACATCTTTTACCTCCTAATACTCTGGAACATCAGGCTTTGCAATTTCAGAGTTACCTTGCAGCAGTCTCATTATGGATTCACCTGCTTCTTTGGTCATCTGTGCCATCATTATTTTTGTCTTGTACATCCGTAGCTACTACATTCTAAGTGTCTTGAGAGCAGAAAGTTTGACAACTTTATATCCCATGCAGTGATTGCATACTCTTGGACAAAATGGGAAATTAATATATTTATTTATTAATATGCAGTCATAATTTAAAACCATGATTTTTTTAAACATGTTATATAATACAGTTCTATTTATTTAATTGATATCTTTTAATTTCACAGAGACAAATAAAAAGTGGTGTGTTTTGGAAGGAGGCTTTTTGAGTTACTATGAAAATGATAAGTCTACCACACCTAATGGCACCATTAATATCAATGAAGTTATCTGCCTGGTTATACACAAAGAGGACTTCTATTTAAGTACCGGGTAGGTCTAATATTAAACAGTTAAGAGGTAAAAGGTATTTTCAGATATTTGTTACAGTGGGTTCAAGAATAGGAACAGTTTTGAGGACGGCACAGGGCCTGGCACTGTTTCGTTCTACTTTCCATGGGCTTGCTATGACTTGGAACCAACTCAGCACCACTTAATGACGTCACAGAAGGGAAGAAGTGTTTTGTTATCAATTCAGTTTTTCAGCTGCTTCTTATAGAAGGATTTAATTGTCTTTTGACACTTCTCCTTTTTGTAACTTCTGCTTGAGCGTTAGATAATTCAGTGTAAAGTAGGACGATTAAAATATTGTGCTAGGTAATATGAAGGCTAACATGTTCCCAGGTGATCTTAAGTAAATTTACAACAGTCCATTCTCCTGTAATTTTTATGATTTACTCATTTTGAAAAATAGTGAATCTAATGGTAAAGTTGATGCGTTCTTTAAGGATAATCATAGTTAAAACAGGTCACAAAAGAGACAGTTCAATGATGATTTGTTTACATTAAAGTAAAATCTTACATATATCTAATAGCATATTGAAATGCTAAATTCCTTTTGCATCCTAATGGTCTAAAAAAAGTTGTAATTAGAAGAGTTATTTATTTAATATATTTTACTCCAAAATAATTTAATAGAATTTTTGTGAGGACTTTTTGACACAGACCATCTGAAATCTTTGATGTGAAAGGTTCGTATCAAATTTTCTGATATAAATAATGAAAACATGCAAATATTGAAATTAATTACATAGGAGCATAGTATGTAAATAATAATTTTGTATGGTAAAGGGAAGATTTGCAAAGCTATGCTATTTACATAAAATTACATAAAAATTACATTATTAGTTAATGACATATTTGGATTAGCTGCAATGACTTATTTTTCTAGAAAGTGTAGGTTTTTTTTTTTTTTAATGAGAACAAAATTAGTTGGTTTGTTTTATCTAATCATAATAGGGCTTTTGTTCTAGGTGAATAATCAATTTAATGTTGTTGCCCATGGAATGTTAAAATAAATGCATTCATTTTATTAAGTTTCTTAATAAATACATTATAATTAAAAATTAGTATTAAGTCAGCATAAACATCAACATTCTTGATGAAATGTAACTGATGCAAGTTGGTGCACAGGGAGAGCATTTGCAATGAGACAAGGTTAAAAATAATTGTTGCAGACAGATTCTGAATTTCCTTAAACAGCATATTATAGAGTTTGAATTCAGTTATGCAGGCATTGAGTAGTTATGCAAACTTGTATTTTAGGAAGATATCTGGAAAAAGTGGTAAGCAGGAGAGGGAAGAGAGACTATAATTGATGAGAGTGTATCCCGAGGGAAAGATTATTAAAAAGAGCAGGTACAGTGAGCTTGAGAGAATCTTACTGATACAATCAGAAGATTAAATGACTTACTGACTGGAGAAGGAATTAATGCTAAGGGGATGAATAAATACAGCTACAAGGTTTTAAGTGACATGATGTAGATGGTGATGCTTTAAAATCAGAACATGAAGGGTATACAGAAGGTTGAGAGTAAGAAAGAGGATGATTTTAGTATATTTTGAGTGTTTGAGGTAATAAGAGCACATTACTTAGCACGTTCTAAGAAATTGTTGGAATTGTGGATGAAGAACTCAGGGCAGGAAATGTTATTCAAATTTTATCTAATCTAAGGAGATGAAATTTTGGGATTGGTTGAGATAACTTAAGGAAAATTTGTGAAGTAAAATAAGGAGAGGGCTAATTGAACTGTTTGGACAGTATTTGCATCAATCAATTGGTCAGAGTAAACTGAGGAATGGTTGAAGAAACAAGAGGCTGAGGAGAATCCTTTGCTTTGTCAGACAACCAATGAAGTGTCTAATGCATTAGCAGTCATGTGGTCCAGTGGCTTACATAATCAAAAGAATATTCCTTTCTGTCTAATCCATTGTGTTCTCATTTAATTCACTAGCATAAATGCAAACTATTAATAGAATAATACTGTTGTAGATAAATAGATTTCACTGCATTATCTCATTTTCCTAAGGACTTTAATTAACAGTTTCAACTTTGCATTATATGTCTTCATAAGAATCAAACATATATAATATGATGCTATCTTTTTATTTATGTGACCTATAGGCCCATCTTTACCTTTGAGATCTACTTACCCTCAGAACGTGTGTTTTTATTTGGAGCTGAAACATCTCAAGCACAAAGAAAATGGACAGAGGCCATAGCCAAGGTATTTAAATATTGTGTTATTACCTAAATTGAAGGAAGCTTGTTGGCCCAATGATTAAGCACTTGACTGCTATCTGAAAGGTTACCAGTTGAAACTCACCAATAACTCCATGGAGAAAAGACCTGGTGATCTGCTCCCATAAAGATTACAGACTAGGAAACCCTATGATGCATATCTACTCTGTCCTGTAGGGTCACTATGAATCAGAATCAACTAAATGGCACACGAAAACACCATCATCATACATCTAGAGAGAAGTCTTAAGCTAGAGTCTATGAGTGAGCTTCAGAGTTTCACATTTTCTAAAACATTCTAGTCTATACTTGATTAGATTGTTAAAGGGTGTTGTCGAAAGAGGTTAAGAGCGGCATTCCTAGAGTCTTTAGCACAGAAGAAATTAAAACCATGGATAAACCATGGTGGTTCAGATCTTTGCAATGTTGTAGTCATTTCTGTGTATGTCTTTTTATAGGCAGAGATCTTATTTATGATTTACACAATGGAGAAAGAAATAGATTTAATGAAAGATGTAAATGGAGAGACACTTTGAAGGTTGATATTTAGAAAGAAGTCACAAATCAGCAGATAATGCCTTCCTATTTCAACTCTCACCCCATCTCTCTCTCTTTCTAAATATGTGTGTGTGTCTGTGTATCTATATCTATATCTGTATATCTGTATATCTATACCTATCTATATATGTATCAAGAAATATGGTTAAAAGGGCTAGTATAAAAAGGTGCTTTATAATTATTCAGTTTTAAGACAGATATCAAGTTTAGATAATTATTTTGAAATTTGGGTACATTTATAAATCTTTAAAATAGTTTTAAAAAGATTAATTTTTCTGTTTTCTGTCATATGTATAAAAAGGAAGAGATTTCCTATTTTCACTGTCTTTATTATCTTTATTTGTTTCAACAGCATTTTGTTCCCTTTGTTGCTGAAAACTTAACAGAAGCTGACTATGATTTGGTTGGTCAACTCTACTACAAAGATTGCCATGCCTTGGATCAATGGAGAAAAGGCTGGTTTGCTATGGACAAATCTACCTTGCGCTTTTGCCTTCAAATGCAAGAAGCTCAGGAAGACAGAATGCACTTAAGAAGACTGCAAGAGCTAAGTAAGATACCTTCTTCCCCCAGGTCCCATCTTTGGTTCACAATTATTTATGGCATGTGAGAATGGTAGTCTTTTACTTAAAATTATATTTCTCTCCTGAACACGTAGAACACAGTAGCATTAGTATGTCTTTATGGGTATTTAGTGTAATATACTTCTGTCACTCACTCACTTACTGCCATAGAGTTGGCTTTATAAATTAGTCCAGTTCTGTTCTGATATTAATTATAATACAGTTCTTCTGACCATAGCTACCTAACTTCATACATTAAGGTCACAGTCCTCCAGAGTGCCAAGTCTGCCCAGGACTTCAGAAACCAGCTGCAAGCTCAGGGGTTCCCAGGACCACAGCAGTTCTGACCAACTGGCCACAAATTTGGGATTTCCACCATTCCTTAAATTGCTAGAATGACTCACTGAACTCAGGAAAGCCCTGTATTTACAAGTACAATTTTTTAAAAAATAAAGTGTGGTAGTTAAGGTTGTATGTCAACTTGGTTGGGCCTGGGTTTGAGTGGCTAGGCAGCTAGTGGTAGTTATTCCCCGTCATGGCAATCGGCTCCATGGTGGAATCTGCCTTGAGCAGCTGAGTAGCTGCTTTAAGGATGTGGTCTGCTTTCCTTATATAAGCAGAAGCTTTGGGAATGGTCTGCAGCTTTTTTTTCATTCAGTAGCCTGCCATGCTTTGCCGATCTTGAGACTTTGAATGGACTTGAATCAATGCCCTGCCTGTGGTTTGGTAATATTGGGACTGTGTTTTTTTACTCGACAAACCTTGGGTTTGTCAGCCTCAGCAGCCAGCAGCTGCATGAGTGAAGAGATGTCTCTAGCTTCAGTGGTTAGGAGCAGTAGGCAGAGCCCAAGGTTGATGTGTTTTCACCCAGCCCCTAGAGCCCAGCACTTTGAACTCAGACTTCTAGCCTCCACAACTATAAGAGAATAAATTACTGTTTGTTCAAGACAAGGAGCTCTGGTAATGTAGTGCATAAGGCATTTGACTGCTAACCAAAAGGCTGGTGGTTCAAACCCACCAGCCGCTCCTCAGAGGGAAGATTGGGCAATCTACTTCCGTGGTGATAGCTCCTTGGAAACCTAAGGAGGAGTTGCTATGAGTCAGATCCAACTTGATGGCAGTGAGATTTTTTTTTAAATTTTTCAAGACATCCATTTGTGGTATAATCCTGTCAGAATGGCAGTAACCATACATAAAGGATACAAATCCAGAATAGCATAAAGTGATGTTGCATAGGATGAGGTGTAGGAAGATTCCAAATATGGAGCTTCTGTGTCCCTAGGGAAATACTATCTTCTTGGTTCACTGATGTCTACCAGAAAGCTTACTTGAGTTTTAGTGGTCCCCGTTTTTATTGAAATTTGATTACTTGGCATGATTTCCTTAACTAGCACATTATAAAGTTTGAATTCAGTTTTGAAGTTATGAACTCAGTTATGATAATTGGCCATGTGATTGGACTCAGTCTCCAGCTATCTCCACTTCTCGGAGATTGGCTGATACCATGTGGTATGTGTTTTTGGCTTGGCTAAGCCTCATCCTGATCATCTCATTATCATTAACTTTTAGGTGTGGTCTGGAGGCCTTAGTAAACAATAAAGGCAATCCAATACCTCCAAATTTCAGGGGTTTAGAAATTAACTCCCAGGAATCAGAGACAAAGACCAAATTCTTTGGATAAAGTAATTTTCCTCTCATTTTTTTTTTTTAAATATGTTCATGCTTTTCTCTTACCTTTCCAGCTATCAGCACAATGGTTCAAAATGGGGAAAAATTGGATGTCTTGATCTTAGTAGAAAAAGGGAGGTAAGTGATGATGCATTCTTGCTTTTGCAACAAATCTAGAGGTGTAACATTCTGGTTGTCCTCTTGGTTGAGAACCTATAATTTTAAAACTCGATGGAAATTTTCTGAATCGTATATGATTTTTTTCATAAACAGAGTACTTCAGCGAGGTTTACATAATTTTTTATGACTTACTCATCAGTGTGATCAGTTGCTCTATTTTTATATAGACTAGCTCATTTAGGGCATTCACATATAAGTATTTGGAAGCACTTTGGTAATTGTAAATATAAATAATATCCTGAATTAATTATGCATATGGATCATTAGCTAAAATTTTATTTCTGGAGTTTATGCAGTTATCCTGTAAATATTTATTAAGCATCTCCTCTACATCAGTTACTGTTACAGTTACTAAGGATACAATGATGAAAAAGACTGATAAGGTCCTTGATACCAAAACACATGTATACTACTGTGGGAAATTGATTATAAGCAGACAAACAAATACAATTATATAATATTATGTCACTCAATTTTTAATGCTATGAAGAAAATCCAAGCATGGTAAAGAGAGGAAAAGAGCCTGAAGTGAAAGTATTGTGTTTCTGATAGGGCGGCACAGAAGCATCCTTGTTCAGAGATCTGTATGATATGAAGGAGCAAAGCTTGCAGTGGTCTTGACAGTGTGTCCCAGACAGAGAGTCAAGTGCATTCAGAGACTCTAAGACATGTCCTTAGTATGTTCAAAGTCTGCAAGGAACTTCTTTAGCTGGGGATGTTCAAATGAATTGGAAGAAATGATGTCAGAGGAAGCCCTGGGCCAGATAGTAAACTACATTATATATAGGTCATGGTGTATGACAATTTGAATTTTATTCTAAGTGTGATAAGAAGCCAGTTAGTTTGAGAACTAGGAGTTAAATGAACTGACTGACTTTTATTTTTTTTATTGTGATTTGGGTGAAAGTTTTCACACCAAATTCACTTTCCATATAGCAGTTCACATACGCTTTGTCTCATGACACTGATTACAGTTAACCACAATGCAACATTACTCCTCCCACTTCCTCCCTGTAGTCACCTATTCCCTGTATCCTTCCCTCCATGCACTCCTGCCCTCTGGGCTCTCTCCCTGTGCATACACAGCCCTTCTATTCTCCCATGATGTTCTCTCCAAGGAGTGTATCTACCTAGTGTAAATGTTCACTTCATATGCCTGTCTTTTGTTAGGCTGGAAGACACAGGAGTGGGTTCAATTCCAGACCTGAAGGGCAGTTAGGAGCCATAGTCTCAGTGGTTCCATCAGGCTCTATCACAACAGCAAACCTGGTCCTTCAAATGATTTTGAGTTTTGTTCCCTATTGTTCTCCCACTCTATCCAGGATCTCCTATATAGATCCCCCTCTAAGTGGTTGACAGTGGTAGCCGTGCACCATCTAGTTCTTCTGGTCTCATAGTTGTATAGGCTGAGGATCATATGGTGTACCAGTCACTTGGACTAATTGTTTCCATGAATCTTCATTTTTCTTCATTCTTCTTTGCTCTGGATGAGGAGAGACTCCTTGTTGCATCTAGATGGCAGCTTGCTAGCTTTTAAGATCTCAGTCACTACTTGCCAAAGTAGGAGGTGGAACAATGTTTTTGTGTATTATATTATGCCAGTTGAGCTTGATGTCCCTGTGAGTATGGTTCCGAGCCCACAGGTCCAACTATTTGTTCCCTCTGGGTAGCTGGCTGGGGCCAAGAAGTGACTACAGCCTTGTCCCTTGTCAGCTCTACTATATACCTGGGAATTCTCACAGAACACACATATACACTTGTAGGAACATTGTCTGCCAACTCTATACATGGTCTTGGGCACATTCCCCCCCTGCATAGACATACCTAATAGTTTAGCCTGTCCACCCATCTAACCACTTGTATATCCATGTTTGCCTTCACTGACAACACAGTACTGTATATGTAAAAGGCTTCATCATTGTTGTCTGTACCTCCCATATACCTCACTCTGTATTCCTTTTCCTCAATGCCAGTGTATTGATCACTCACATCTGGTACATTGCCCTTCTCTTCACCCAAATCAATACTTATCTCTACCTATCTAACAGTGTTCCCTCCCCCCGACACCCCTGGTAACCAACAAAGAAAATTTCCTTCCATATATAAACCTTTCCTTGACTTTTTACAATAATGGACTAATACAGTATTTGTCCTTTTGTGATTGACTTACTTCACTCAGTATAATGTCCTCCAAGTTCATCTACATTATGCAATATTTTGCAGATTCTATGTTATTCTTTAGGATTGCATAGTATTCCATTGTGTGTATGTACCATAGTTCGGTTATCCATTCTTCAGTTGACGGGCACTAGGTTGTTTCCATCTTTTGGCTATTGTAAATAGTACTACGATGAACATGGGTGTGCATATATCTGTTATTGTCATGGCTCTCACTTCTTGCCTTATTGCCCTGGCTAGGACATCCAATCTAATGTTGAAAAGAATTGGTGGTAGAGGGCATTCTTGTCTGGTTCCTGTTCTTAAAGGGAATGGTTTCAGTCTCTCTCCATTGAGAATAATGTTGGCTATTGGTTTTGCGTAGATGTCCTTTATTATGTTGAGGAATAGCCCTTCTGTCCCTATTTTGCTGAGACACCCATCAGGAATGGGTGTTGGGTTTTATCAAATGCCTTTTCTGTATCGATTGATATGATCATGTTGTTCTTCTCCTTTGTTTTATTTATCTGTTTGCAAAAAGGGCAGGGAGGCCACATCTGCCGATCTCTTCTCACCCTACAAGAGGAAGACAGGATCACCATCAGTAACCCAAGGCCTATTCCTACAAGGCCAGACATGCTGCCTCCCTTCAGCCCTTTCACCAATCGTTCCTCCCAAAGCACCCACCAGCTCTCTCCTGGGTTCGATAATTCACTGCAGCAGCCACACAGAACTCACAGATTATGGGGTTTTTAAGGGAAGCACCAGGCTACAAGCTGAGTTCAGGAAAAAATGCTCAGTCTCTTTCCTGGCAGCCGTTTCTCAACAAACAGTCTCTTACAGTCTTTCTCCCAGCAGTGTGTGTCCCTCAGTGTCTCTCTCAACAATGCATGTCTCTTGTGTCTCTTTCCCAGCAGCACGTGTCTCGCAGTAGTACGTCCTTCCTCAGCCACTAGTCAGAGAGAGTTCTGCCTCTAGGAGGCCTCCTTTTGAGCTTGGCAGAGTGGCCAAAGCAACCATTCGTAGCAACAATTCTAAGCACCTGAAAGTGAGAGCCACCCAGAACACTGCCTTGTGCCATGCCCAACAGAAATAACCCAGGTGGATAATATTTCCAGTCAGGAGCTCCTCAGTTGCTCATTCTACCACTGAGTTTACAGTGACTTATGGGTAGAAAAGCCATACTAAGTAATTTACTACACCACAGTGGTGGATGACATTGACTGTGTTTCTATTGCTGAACCATCCTTGCATACCTGATATGAACCCCACTTGGTCATAATGAATTATCTTCTTGATATGTTATTGGAGTCTATTGGCTAGCATTTTGTTGAAGATATTTGCATCCAAATTCATGAGGGATATTGGCTTGTAGTTTTCCCTTTGAATGATGTCTTTGCATATGGTTTTGGTATGAAGTTATGCTTGCTTCATAAAAAGAGTTAGAGAGGATTCAATCCTTTTGTATGTTTTGCAATAGTTTGAGTAGGATTGGTGTCAGTAAATGAACTAACTTACGTTTTAAAAGGACTTCTCTGGCTGCCAGATAAATATTTCTATATGGAACTTATCCCCTAGGTTGCCCTTGATACTTTTTACTGTTCCTTGCTTCTTGAAATACTGTCTTCCCATGCCTTGTGATACCACTGTTTCTAAGTTCTTGCCTCATTCTGTGGATAAAGGAACTTAGTCTTCCAGGGAAGCTACTCCTCCTTGACAACTTCCTTCAGCAAAATGACATGTATTTATCAGAGTTCTAACCCATGATTTCCTCTCTTAATGTTCTATATACTCTCCCTACGTGGTTTTGCCTTTCCCTTCTATATGCCAATAACTCCAAAATTCATATCTCCACTTCTTTTAAACCTTTCTTCTAGTTAGGATGCTGCTTCAGGGGCCAGGAAAGATACGTCTTATCCAACGATATAATGTTGGGGAGTGGTTGGATATATAATGAAGGTAATGATGGCATGATCTGATAATGGATTACATGTGGGGTATGGGAGTAAGAGCCAAAGATAACTCCAACGTTTTTGGCCTGAGCAAGTACATGAACGGTTGTGCTGTTTACTGAGATAGCAAATACATGGAGAGTAGGGGTAAGGAATAATTAAATATGGGGATACGGGATCAAGAATTTGATTTTGGAAAAGGTAACTTTGAATGTCTATTTGACAGCAGAGTGGAACTAGTGGTTAGATAGTTGAATATTCAGGTGTGGAATTAAGTGGTGAGATTGCAGCCTGAGATATAAATTTGGAAGTCATGAGAAATATTGAGAGATCAGGAAGATGAGAATGATCTAGCCAAGAACAATTGACATTGAAGAACAATTAGGAAGGTATCATTTTTTTTTCCTCTTGATTTCTTGTCATTTCTTCTTTTATTAAAAAAATCCCTTCATTATGTTGACTCAGAATGTTTAGCTTTATAATATTGCAAGATCATTTATAATGTGTGTGTGTGTGTGTGTATTATTATATATACACAGAGAGAGAGAGAGAGAGAGACCTTCCCTAGTTATTTTCCTTGCTGTTCACAAGCATAATGACTTTCAACAGTTTTCTGGACCTGAGTTTTCTTCAGCTTCATGAAAGAACTTCAGAAGCTTTGGACAGCCATCATATTGCTGATTAGATGTTTGCATCAGATTATGCTTTTTAACTTACAGACATAATTAGAAATTTTCATTTCCAGTTACTTATATTTGGGTAGCATAGTGCCTAAAGCATTTGAGTACTAACCAGATGGCTGGCAGTTCAAACCCACCAGCCACTCCTTGGAAGAAAGTTTGGGCAATTTCCTTTTGTAGTGATATTGCCTCGGAAACCCAAGGAGGGGTCATTATGAGTTAGATCCGACTCCACAGCAGTGAGATTGGTTTTGGTAAGATGGTTAAAGATACTTAGATTCTGATTTTTTTGTACCAGATAATGGAACTTGTGCTATACTATTATTAATCACAGTCCTGTTAACTGTATGTTCAGCAACCTCATGTGGGTCAGAGTGGAGCTGTGCTCTGTAGCATTTTCAATAATTTTTTGGAAGTAGGCCACGAGGCCTAGGTTCAGAGACTCCTTTTGGTGGACTTGAATCCCCAACCATTTTGGTTAGCAGCCAAGCACACTGGCTGTCTCCACTACCTATGGACTCCTCGGAAATAATAATGAAAGGGTATTACAGCATTAAATTGTTAGCTTAAATGCAGTTTCTGTCCTAGTCATTCCTCAGAAGAAAGGTTGGGCAATTTACTTCTGTAGTGATGATACTGCCTTGGAAACCCAAGGAAGGGTCGCTATGAGTCGGAGCCGACTCAATGGCACATAACAACAACATACTTACCTATTAATATTTATTGAATGCCTGCTGCCTGCTACTTCCAGGGTGGGAAAAGATGACCTAGAATATAGACTTGGTGTTTGAACTCACAAAAGTTACGTTCTTAAATACCAGTGGCAACATTCTGTTTAGATTTATTGTTTTATAGTTTTGATTTTTTTTATGAGATTATTATATTCAACCTATTTTTCTACCATTTTTAATCTATGAAGAATTTGACCAGGTGAAAAAGAACGTGGGGGCAGCATCCTCCTACCTCCGTTACCCTCACGAGGTAGCGACAGACTCAGCAGTAGCAGCCCAAGGCTGTGACTATTGAGGCGGAAGTCAGACGTGCCACCATACTCCACCCTTCTCACCAGGTCCGACACCAACCATCTCTCCCACAGCGTTCTGCTTCTCTACTGGATTCAATAATTTGTTGCAATAGCCACACAGGAATTCACAGACAATGCTCATGATTATGGGATTTATTAGGGAAGTAACAGGTACAGTTCAGGTTGAGGAACACACCAGGGTACAATTCTTCAATGATAGTCTCCTCTCGGCTGTAGCCACATGCGTATCTCTTTTTAACCCTTGGCCTGACCTTTGCCCTGCTCACACAAATGTTACAGAGCCCTTTTATCTCTGCTGATAGGTATACCTAGATAACTCTACTGTGCAAGCAAGCCTCCTGCCCAAAGGCTCTCAGTTTTCTCACTCGGGGCTAGCAAGCCTGCCACTCTGTCTTATGCTCATCTCTTAGTTCTTCTGCCTCTGCTGCTATTGTCTCTCTGACACCTGTTTTCTGTCTCTCTGCTGTGGTCTCAGCACAGGGATCTTGCGTCCAAGGACACACTCCACTCCATGTTCTCTGTCTTGATGGTAGTGAGATTCCCCTTCTGCCTCTAGTAGGGCTACTTTTAATCTTAGTGGAATGACAAAACAGACCAGTCTCAACATTAGGGTTTCATGTACCTTATTTCCAAGGTCCCACCCCCACAGGGGCACTATGTACAAGTACCTTATATAAATTATTAGCAAGCTATCCCATCTCCTTGGTGGACCACAAGCACCTTACATTTACGTAGTTCCACCCAGTCATTTGGTGAGAGTCAAAAAGACCATGGCTAAAAGAGATGTATTAGGTAATTCACTGCACCACAGGTATATATGTTTTACATAATTAAACTGTAGCAAAAATGGATTAGAATTACTCAATTTGCTTTTTACTTAGTGCTTACTACATACAGTGGACTTCCCCATGATAAGGAAGTCAGGAGACTGTTTTGTTATTTTGTATGTCTCGACCTTTCTCCTGGGCATCAGGAATCAGAGGATGAGATCTATTTGCTATACAGATACACTCTGAGCATATGTAATAGTTTGGAAACTCTTGGAATTCCAAAGTAATGGTCACAGCATATTTATTGCTTTTGATAATAATTTAAAAGTGTTTCATCTGATATATTACAATTTATGCTGAAAGCATTTTTAGAAAAGTAAAAAAAAAAAAAGTACTGGTGTGGGAATAGAAGTGCAGGGACATAGCTAAGCCATTTTCCTTAATTTCTCTGACTAGCTGCCATATATCATGCAACATTTGAAAACTTTATTTACTACATGCCTATATCTTTATTTTACTTGCTTTCCCTGTTTTCTACATACTGATAACAATTTTATAATAAATACCCAATGATAAGATTGTGTAAAACTCGCTGTGCACCAGACACTATTTTAAGCACTTACCTACTCCTTGATTGCCTGTAGGGTATTGAGAGAATCATTAAATTTGAAATCAAAACAAGCTTGTTTCCTAACTTAACAACCTAAGTGTTATTTATTTAAACAAGTGTTACATGCAAATTTATCAATTAATTTGTATGGCTCATTCTCAAGAATTAATTCAATGAAAAGTACTAGGAGTCTAGATATACCACATAAGTTAGCATAATTTAAAATTCTATTATTTTATTAGAAAATAAGTTATTTAAAAGCTTTAAAAATTATTCTATGAGAAATACACATGTGTGTGGGCATGTGTATATATACATATATATACATTTATACATAAATATGCATATGCACTTACATATAATGAGCTCTGGTAGCATAATGCCTAAGGTGTTTGACTACTATCCAGAAGGTTGGCAGTTCAAACCCATCAGCCACTCCTCAGAAGGAAAATGGGGCAATCTACTTCTGTAAAAATTTACTGTGTTGGAAACCCAAAGTGGGTCTCTATGAGTGAGAATTGATGCAATGGCAGTGATTTTTTTTTTTTTTTTTTTTGGTTTATACATACATATACACACATACACATATACTTATACCTACATATATATAAACACAGAAAACCAAACTCATTTCCATGAAATTAATTTTGACCACATCCCTGTAGGGTGGACTAGAACTGCTTGATAGGGTTTCCAAGGCTGTGATATTTTTGGAAGCAGTCTGTCACATCTTTCTCCCAGAGTGGACTACTAGATTTGAACTGGCAACATTATGGTTAGAAGCTGAGTGCTTTAACCAAAGCGCTACAAGGGCTCCTGTGTATGTATGCATTTATGTAAATATGAACATATATATATATATATATATATATTTATGTTGTTGCTGTTATGTGCTGTCAAGTTGATTCCTACGCATAGCAACTCTGTATAACAGAATGAAACAATCCTCATAATGAAATAATCCTCATAATTGTTGCAGCCACTGTGTCAGTCCATCTCATTGAGGTCTTCCTCTTCATCACTGACCTTTTACTTTACCAAGCATGATGTCCTTCTCCACAGGCTGATTGCTCCTGACAACATGAGAAAATCACACAACACGAAGTCTCACCATCCTTGCTTCCAAGGGACATTTTGGCTGTGCTTCTTCCAAGACAGATTTGTTTGTTCTTGCAGTCAGTTTTCTTCGTCAGAGCCAAAATTTAAAGATGTCAGTTGTTCTCTGGTCTTCCTTATTCATTGTCCAGATTTTGCATGCATAAGAGATTATTGAAAATACTGTGGCTTGGTCAGGT
>NW_006922096.1:855936-857581 GCF_000298275.1 Orycteropus afer afer | reverse complement strand
AAGGCTGTAGTCTTTGATCTTCATCAGTAAATGCTTTGAGTCCAATTTGCTTTCGGCAAGTAAAGTGGTATCATCTACATATTATAGGTTGTGAATGAATCTTCTTCCAGTCTTAATGCCATGTTCTTCTTTATATAGTCTATTCTTGGATTATTTGCTCAGTATACAGATAGAATAAGTATATGGAAAGGATACAACCCTGACATACACCCTTCCTGATTTTGAACCACACAATATTCCCTTATTTTGTTTGAACCACTGACACTTGCTGCAAGTTCCACATGAGCCCAGTGAAGTGTTCTGGAATTCCTATTCTTTGCAATGTTATCCATGATTAGTTATGATCCCCACAGTCTAATGCTTGTGCATTACACAGGTAAACATCATTCTGGTATTCTCTGCTTTCAGCCAAGATCCATCTGACTTTAGCAGTGATATCCCTTGTTGCACATCCTTTTCTGAATCTGGCTTAAATTTCTGACAGCTCACTATCAATGTACTGCTACAACAATTTTTTAATTATCTTCAGCAAAATTTTACATATGTGTGATATAATGATATTTTTCAACAATTTCTGCCTCCTGTTGGATCATCTTTCTTTGGAATGGACACAAATATGAGTCTTTTCCAGTCAGGCCAGGTACCTGTCTTCCAAATTAATGGTATAGGTGAGTGAGTACTCATGGTACTATGTCTGTTTGTTGAAACATTTCAGTTGGTGGTCCGTCAATTCCTGGAGCCTTGCTTTTAACCCATACCTTCAGTACAGCTTGGACTTCTTCTCTTAGTACCATCGATTCTTCATCATATGCTACCTTTTGAAATGGTTAAACATTGACCAGTTCTTTTGAGTACAGTGACTCAGTGTATTCCTTCCCTTTTCTTTTGATGCTTCCTGCATCGTTCAATATTTTGCCCATGGAATCTTTTAATAGTCCAACTGCAGGCTTGAATTTGTTTTTCAATTCTTCTAGCCTGAGAAATGTTGAGTGTCTTCTTCCCTTTTGGATTGCTAAAACCCAGTTCTTTGTACATTATAATACTCTGTCTTCTCAAAGACCTGCTTTGAAATTCTGTGTTCAGCTCTTTTAGTTCATTATTTCTTCCATTCACTTTAGCTACTTTATGTCTTAGAGCAAGTTTCAGTCATTTATGGCATCCATTTTGGTCTTGTCTTTCTTTCTTATCTTTTTAATTACCTTCTGCTTTCTTCATGTGTAGTGTCCTTGATGTTATCCCATAGCATGTCTAGTTTTTGGTCATTAGTGTTCAATGAATCAAATTTGTGCTTGAAATGTTTTCTAAATTCAGATAGGATATACTCAGAGTTAGATGTTTGCTCTCATGGACTTGTTACAGTTTTCTTCAGCTTCACATTAAACTTGTATATGAGTGGTTGATCATATTTTGGCTCTCTTGGACTTATTTTAATTGTCTTCAACTTCAAGTTGAACTTGCGTATAAGCAATTGATGGTCTGTTCCACAATCACCTTCTGGCCTGTTTTGGCTGAAGATATTGAACTTTTCCACTGCCTCTTGCCACAGATGTAGTCAGTCTTGATTCCTATGTGTTCCATCTGGTGAAGTCCACGTGTAGAGCCACCATTTGTGTTGTTGAAAAAAGGTATTTGCAATGAACAAGTC
>NW_006922096.1:842795-855626 GCF_000298275.1 Orycteropus afer afer | reverse complement strand
GCCATTCCTCTTCATACTGTCATTCCTGGCATAGTAGATCACATGGTTGTCTGATTCTGAAACGACTCAACGGCACCTAACAACAATGACAACAACATGAGTGGTTGATGGCCTATTTAACAGTTGTCCCATGGCCTCCCTCTGACTGATGATATTGTACTTCTCCATCATCTCTTCCTATAGTTGTATCAGTTTGATTCCTGTGCACTCTAAATGGCAAGGTCCATGTGTACATTTTCCATTTATGTTGAGGAAAGGTTTTTTTCAATGATTAAGTCACTTGTCTTACAAAATTCTGTCATATGATCTCCATTGTTACTTTCTAACTACCCATCCTTTTGCTTTGTTTCCAACTTTCCCATTCCAATCACCAGCAATTAGCAGTGCATTTTGATTTCATGTTTGATCAATTTCAGAGTGCTGAAGTTGGTAGAAATCTTCAGTTTCTTCTTTGGCTTTAGTAATTGGTGAGTAAATTTGAATAATAGTCATATTAGCTGGTATTTCTTTTATGTGTATGGATTTTACCCATCACTGACAACATGGATAGATCTTGATAGATCTTTAATGTTACTTTTGATGATGAATGTGACACCATTCCTCTTCAATTTGTAATTTTCTACATAATAGACCTTGTAACTGTCTGATTCATAATTGCCAATACTAGTCCATTTCAGTTTACTAATGCCTAGGATATTGATCTTTATGTATTCCATTTCATTTTTGATAGCTTTTGATTTTCCTAAATTCATACTTCATACATCCCACATTCAGGTTTTTAATGGATGTTTACAGCTGTTTCTTCCCATTTTGATTTGTGCCGTGTCAGCATATGAAGGTCCCAGAAGCTTTATTCCATCTGTGTCATTAAGGTTAACTCTACTGTGAGGAAGTAGCTCTTTCCAGTTTTACTTTGAGTGCCTTCCAACCTGAGGGGCTGATCTTCTAGACTATATCAGACAGTCTTCTGTAAGGTTTTCACTGGCCATTTTTTTTAGTAGCAGACCACATGTCCTTATTCCTAGTTTGTCTTTGTCTGGAAGCTCTGCTGAAACCTGACCACTGTGAGTGATCCTGCTGATTTCCAAAATACCTGTGGCATAATTTTCAGTATCACAGGAACACAGAATATACAACCCCCACAACAGAATGAGAAACTTTCAGACAAGTGATGGGTTTGTATGTATGTGTGTGTATATACATACCCAATTACCTACAATTATTATATAATTAAGGATGGAGCAGAGAAAGAGGGTGGGTCAACTGGTTGAATAAGAATAAAGAATTCACCAGGTGGATGTTGAGTGCACCAGGTTAGTGACCCTGAAAGAACAAAGAGCATAGCTATGCCAGCATTGCTACCTTGTCTGGTACAAAATAGGACTTATTGTATATCTGTTTATATACACACATACACAAGTGTATATCTGTCTCTAGGTATATTATCTATGTATGTATTTTGTGAAAAAATAGATCTCAAATAGGGAGTAAAGGGAAAACACAACTGGGTATAAGCCTGGGACATACTGAGTTTGATTTTAGATATGTCAAACATGATGTGCTTCTAAGTCATCTGAAGGGCAATTACTGGGAAGAAGTTATTTTTATGCATCTAATGTTTAGGAATACTCCTTGGAAGTGAGAATGGCCAGAGTTCATTTCTTACACTTTGGTCATGCTGTCAGAAGAGACCAGTCCCTGGAGAAGGATATCAACTTTGGTAAATTAGAGAGTCAGCAAAAAGGAGGAAGACCCTTAATGAGATGGGTTGACACAGTGGCTGAAACAATGGGATCGAGCAGAGTGACAGTTGTGATGTTGGTGCAGGACTGGGCAGTGTTTAGTTCTGTTGTACATAGGGTCCCTAGGAGTTGGGACTGACCTGATGGCACCTATCAATGACAATATTCATGAGTTAGTTAAACAGGTGGCGATGAAGATTTTGAAATTAGTCTGTAGAAAGGAGAAAGTAAAATCACAGAGAGCATATATAGAAAGGTAAAGGAGGAAGTCATGACTTAGAACCCTGAAAAATGCATGCCATCTTCTTTTGAAAGTTGTCAAGGAGGAGTAACTGCCAGAGGAATCTAAGTTCCTTCATCCAGAGAGTGAAGTGAGAAAGTCAGAAAGAGTGGTGTCACACAGCATGGGAAAAGAATGTCTCAAGAAGGAAAGAATAGTCAAAAGTGTCAAAGTCTACCTAAGGGAAAGGTCTCATAAGGATTGATACCCCATTGGATAAAAGACTCAACAGCCATTTGATGACTTCAGAGAGAGCAAAAGTGGTAAAGCAGAAACCAGATGACATTAAAATTGAGAACTGGATAAACTGAGACACATGTAGGTCCTTAGGATTACCAAGGAAAAAGGGAAGGGAAGATGTGTGTAGTTTCTATTAAGATGATATGAATGTATGCAATTTTAAATTCTTGTGGAAGAGAGCGGTATAAAGGGCTAGCATGAAGGTATAAGAGAGAGGTAGTAATAGAGCAAGGCCCTTCAGTCGTGACAGGAAGAAACAAGGAATTGGTGTATAGTTTTATATTCGTTGGAAGGAAGATTGGGCAATCTGCTTCCGTAGAGATACTGCCTCGGACACTCAAGGAGGGGTCGCTATGAGTCGGATCCAACTTGACAGTACATAACAACAACAACACAGCATAACTTATTATATACAGACAATCCCCATACAGTTCAGAGTTAAATCCTTGTAAAGCTTATTGTATTAAAACCTTATGGGAACCCACTTCTGGATGTTGGTAACTTTCTAGATACGGTGGCAAGATGTTGAAAGAGTACTAATATGATAGATTTCATTTGCTTTAGGTAGTAGGATACTAAGGGTGAATTCTGAGCATGAGTGACCATATGAATGGCAGTTACCATAACTAAGATAGGGCATATCTGCTTCTCTCCCACATATTCAGACCAAAACAATGAAACATAACAAAAACGAAACCTATGGCCATTCAGTCAATTGTAACGCATAGTGACTTCATAGGACAGAGTTGTTGTCGTTGTTGTTATGTGCTGTCGAGTCAGACCCGACTCATAGTGACCGTGACCCCTCCTTGGGTTTCCAAGGCAGTATCGCTATGGAAGTAGATTGCCCCATCTTCCTTCTGAGGAGTGGCTGGTGGGTTTGAACCGCCAGCCTTCTGATTAGCAGTCAAGTGCCTTAGGCACTACACTACCAGAGCTAGGATTTTGTAGGCTATAAACCTTTATGGAAGGAGAATGCCATGGAAGAGATGGTGGGTTCAAATCTCTGACATTTTGCTTAGCAGCCCAGTGCTTTAACCAGTTAATTTAGATGTGAATTTTTAAGAGCTATTTTAACACCATGTCAAAATAAGAGAATTTCATTTCATTGCCCTCTTTTTCATCTCTCTTTTGATTTATTAGCCCATTGGCAAATAATGATTGTAAGCTAAAAATACAGATAAGCATCGCTTAACATCTATGATTCATTCTCTGAAATATGACACTATATGATTTGAACATTGTATGAATACCAAATTATATACAGACAGGCCCTGTACAATCCATAGTTAAATCCCTGTAAAGCTTATTATATCAAAACCTTATGGGAACCTAGTAGACAAAACTCAAGAGCTGTGTCCATTGGATAGAGAAGTGTACAGGTAGGCCCGGTGGGGAATGTGCCGGCATCCAAATTGGGACTTTGTACACATCTGGGCACGGATGGTGGGTGGGGTGCCGAGAAGTGGTCACAGAGACTGGGTGTGTGGGTGCAGGAAGTGCAGCTGGTCCTGGAGGCCCTGGTTGCCACTGCCCTGCTGGTGGCACCACTTCCTGATCATGTGCAACCACCTCCTAGATCTCAGGGTCCACGAGTGTCCCAGGCACAACCAGTGCAGCCAGTGCCTCTGACAGGAGCCGAGGAGTGGAAAGCTGCAGAGCTGTTGTGAGTGAATGAAGCTAGGAGGTAGGGAAGGAAGAAGCACTGCAGGGATTGGGATGTGCCCTGGAGCCTAGATGCTCCTCCACTATCAGGGTGTGGGGTCTTTAAAACCATTAAGGAGAAATAATAAAGAGAGAGCTGCTTTCCCTTTAAAAATAAAAAACACCTTTTGGTACCATGGACATACACAATTGAATGTTGTCTGAACAGACATAGTGCAATACATACCTCTGCATTGTTTTAGACGTGTCAATATTTATGAGTTTCAGAAATAAAACAATTTCCAATTATTCATGTTGATGGCATTTGGAGATAGAGTGAATAATTGGAAGAGAGGTAAACCAAGACATTTATTTACTAATAACAGCTTGAACTAGAATTGTAAATCATAAATTTAGTGAATTACTTTCACATTTTTTCCTGTTCTTTTCTACCTCTGATTAAAGTACTAAAGTATTTTAATGTTTCTTAGAGGCAAGAAGGAGAAACAACCCTCTGAACTGGAAAAGTGTATACATTGGTGATCATCCACTGACTGTAGTCACTATTTAGATATATATTTTCATCTTACGGTAATTTTCTCTGTATGCACAGCATAAGTGTCTTTAGATAAGAAAATATTGCACTAATATTTCCACAAACAGAGCATTTTTGCTCTAAAAAGCTTTAAACAGAAGGTGTTCCAGATGGTGTAGCTTTAATGTGTATTTTTTGTATACTTTAAAAGTTATTATTTTGGAAAATAAAGCTTTCTTGATTACACTTAAGGGTTTCTGGCATTCTACTTGATGCTGTCGCTGGGACTTAGAGTATGGGCTTTTCTTTTAGCCCTTAGTCAGGATTTCTTTGGGAGGAAAACTCATGTTTTTGAATATCTACTCTTAATCAATTCATGTTGTGGGCCAACAGATTAGAAGATATTTTCCCTGATAGTAGATCATATCTCCACTCCAAATGAAATGTTCAATAGATTATAGCAGCCTTTTCTTAAAATTTGAAAAGCATTTCTGCACTTTATATCACTTTTCATAATGAGCTACTATATTCAGCATCTTTGTATTCCATAACTACTATGTGTGCTTTATCCAAAGAAGCATATTCTTAAGCTTTTGCCAAAAGGCTCTTGGTCATAATAGACATATCATAACTCAGTTTTTGTTATTAGAAAGAACCCAAAAATACTAGTGTGCTTCTGTTTTGTTTTCAGATTTCTTGGTTGACCTATGATAAAGTATAGGCTTCCAAGCTACAGTGCATTTCTGTTTTAATTGCAGATTCCAGATATAAGGAAGCAAAGACAGAGTAATAAATATATTATTAATATGTTCCAAAAGTATAAAACAAACTGCTTTTCTTAATTGGGAAGAATAGCACCCTCCATTTAAGATTCCTTATTTTATATCAACTTATTACATATGATCTTCTCTTTTTCCCTTGAATTGTTTTACATCAACTGCTTTGTTAGCAATTCTCTGGATACTGAAGTATTTTAAAGTAGTTTCTAAATTGTGCATGTAATTGCAAATTAAACAGTAGCTGATTGCTCTCAATATCAGCTTCACTGCTTTTTTAACTTTTTGATGATCTCATTCTTAAAGTTGGTTTAATCTGAATGTTGCTAAGGCAAACGAGAGATGCCCTTCTCCTCCTTCTCCTATGGGTCTTACAAAAAGAAAAGCAACTTACAAACTGATTTTATGTTAAAGAGAATTAGGATAAAGGGAATATATGACTATTTAATAAAAATTGGATTTAAAATCTTACTTGCTTTGCTTCAAATATTTCTTTCATTCTGTTCAAAGTACAGCATGGTGGTTTTAGCTGAAATTTGCAGAAGACAATATTAGAGCACAAGGAGATAGGAGGACAAAGTTTTAAACATCTGCATATGAGTTCCCTTCTTTGACTAACTAATTTGTAGGGTAAACTTGCAGGTGACCAGTCAAATACAACTTCCAGCATATTATTAGCTGAACAATTCCCAGAACTTACAGGGGGTTAGGATATTTTCATTTTCTTTTGTGCGTCATTTAACACACAGGACATTTAGCAGAGACCCCAGAAAGGTGACACTAGGATTGAATCCAAACCAATACTAGGATACAAAAGAAACAAAAACCAAAGCAAAACAAAAAAACCCAAACTCACTGTCATTGAGTCAGTTCTGACTCATAGCACCCTTCCTTGGGTTTCAAAGGCAGCATCTATACAGAGTAGTTTGCCCAGTCTTCCTTCCAAAGAGTGGCTGGTGGGTTTGAACTACCAGCCTTCTGGTTAGCAGTCAAATACCTTTAGGCACTATGCCACCAGAGAAGGCTGCTATCTTCGCTTGTTTATAGCGGCCATTTAATAGTCCCTGGCTCCTGGTGATGGAAAAAGATGCTTCCTCATCCAGAGCTATCTCCATGATTGATTATGAATTGTACTGTTGCAATCTATGGGTTTCATTGGCTGATTTTCAGAAGTAGATTGCCAGGCCTTTCTTCCTAGTTTATCTTAGTCTGAAAGTGCTGATGAATCCTATTTAGTATCATAGAACCCACAAGCCTCCACTGATGGATGGGTACTTAGGTCTCCTGCATGGAAGGTGAGAATTCTACCATGAAATCACCAATTCCTCATTCTTACATTACATAGTTGAAAAAAATAGACTCCACAGGAGCAACCACACAACAAGTAATTTAGTTGCCTGCCAAAACAAACATCAACAATGTTTAAAGGAAGACAACACAATTCAAATTCTGAACAAGTTAATATGCAGTGTTTGGCATACGTCAAATTTACTGGGCCTGAAAAAGTTAGCAGCATAATAAGAACTGATTTAGAAATAAGAAAGATAATAGAATAAGTAGAGTATAAAATAATGATTTTAAATATTATGTATTTAATTATGTAAAGGGAATAATATACATGAGGAAAAAAAAAAACTTTCTAAAAAATCCAATGGCTGAAAAGAAAATTTCCCTAGATAGGCTTAACAGAAAGTGGACTCTTAAACAGAAAATAAGTGAAAGTTAGTGTTAGCAACTGTCACAACCTAAGCATAGAAAAAAAAAGACTGAAAATCAAAAGAACCTCAGTTACCTCTGAGATGATATCAGGCAATCTCATACGATTATGATTCAAATCTCAAAATGAGAGGAGAGAAATATGGCAACATAAAACTCTTTCTTAAAAATGTTGGCAGGAAAATACTATTTTTGAATTTGATAAAATCCATAAACCCAGAGATGTACTAAAATCAACAAACTTCAAGCAGGATAAAAACAAAGAAACCAAATCCAAACATGTTCTAATCAAATTCCTAAAAAAAAAAAAAAAAAAAAAAATTAAAGAACTGGGTGAGGGCACATTAACTGTAGGGGAACAAAGATGATAATGGCCAATGAGAAACAGTGAAAGCCAGAAAACAGTGAAAAGAAATCTTAAGTGCAGAAAGAAAACACAAACACAGACCTTGAAATTTCAACCTCGAATACTCTGTTCCACAAAAATATCTTTCAGAAATAAAAGCAAAATATAGTGTCTTACAGCCAAACAAATATTGGAGAGAATTCAGACATGAATTTTTCGTATAGTTAAAAGGCACAGAGTGCCAGAACAGATAAAAATATAAGAAAATATATACAATTGTGCTCATGAGGAACCTGTACATAGACCAGGTGACTGTCATTTGAACAGAACAAGGGATATTCAAGAAGGGAATGTGTCAGGGTTGTATCCTTTGACAATACTTATTCAGTCTGTATGCTGAGCAAATAATCTGAGAGGCTGGACTATATGAAGAAGAACATGGGATTAGGTTTGGAGGAAGAATCATTAACAAACTATATGCAGATGACACAACCTTGCTTGCTGAAAGTGAAGATGACTTGAAGCACACTTACTGATGAAGATTAAAAACTACAGTCTGCAGCATGGATTACACCTCATGATATAAAAAACTGAAAAACCAAACTCACTGCCATTGAGTTGGATCTGACTCATAGCGACCCCTCCTTGAGTTTCCAAGGTGGTATCACTATGGAAGTAGATTGCCCAATCTTCCTTCTGAGGAGTAGCTGGTGAGTTTGAACCTCCAGCCTTCTGGTTTTTAGTGAAATGCCTTAGGGACTACGCTACCAAGCTAAAATCCTCACAATTGAAGAGTCTGAGACCACCATTATAACTTTAGGAAAAAGGAGGACACTGAATTGTGCACATGGGATAGACGATAGATGCTAATACCAACCAATGTGCCCACAATACTGCATTACCATTAATACCAAACACCAGGCTACAGATAAACACATAAACACCTGAGAGGATCAGATGGGGGTCAGTGAACAGGAGTATACACTAGACCAAGGATGGATTCAGCACAGGCTACTCTTGCACAGATACCATTGATAGAAGATAACTGCAATCCTTACAGAAACAATAGAAGACAGACACAGAGCAGTCCCTCACAGACACCGAGACACAATAGGAGAGAGATCCAATGGATCTGTCATCTCAGGACCATAGTACTGGGGGACACCAGACTCAATTAGCACAACAAAATACATAAAAGCCTTGTTCCTCATCCTACATTGGTGAGTGGCAACTGGGGTCTTAAAAGCTTTCCAGTGGCCATCTAAGATGCAGCTAATGGTCTTCTAGAATTGGAAGTGAAAAAGAGTGCAGAAAAACAAGGGCATTTGGAAGCAATCAGCCCTAGGACATGATGGCCCTTGAGACCTGAAGAACTAGATGGTGCCTGGATACCAGTGCCAATCACTCAGGAAAGGATCAAATCTGGAGATCCTGGATAGAATGGGAGGAAAAACATGGAAAAAAATCCAAAAGCTCAATAATGGCCAGAATTACTGCTCTGATGGAGTCTGATGAGATCTCCAATACTATGGCCCTTGAAAACATTCTGCACCTGGAATAAAACTCACTCCCAGCGGCTGGCTCTCAGCCCAATAGTTAACAAGATGTACATCCAGACCACACAACACAGGGTGATGCACCCACACACTCTATGGAAATACATTTCTTGGAGCAATAGATCACGGGACACCAGAGGGGGAACATTCACATGGAGGCAGTGCAGGACAAACGGGTGCATAACTATGGGGGGCATGTGGGGAGGGTTACTGGATAGGGATGAGAGGAGTCTGGGTTAGGGTTAGGTATGGTAAATGAAACTAAATGTACACACAGCATTGAATATAAAACAAACTCTTAAATAAAATAAATAAAATATTAAACAAGAAAAAAAAATCCTCACAATTGGACCATTAAGCAGTATCATGATAAATGAGAAAAGGTGGAAGTTGTCAAAGATTTCATATTACTTGGTTCTATCATCAATACACATGGAAGCAGCAGTCAAGATATTAGACGATGTATTGCGGGGGACAGCTCTGCTGCAAAAGACCTCTTTCATGTGCTGAAGGGCAAAGATGTCTCTTTGAAGACTAAAGTGCACCTAACCCAAGGCATGGTGTTTTAGATTGCCTCACATGCATGTAAAAGATGGACAATGAATAAGGAAGACTGAAGAAGAGTTTATGCTTTGGAGTTGTGTTGGCGAAGAATACTGAAAGTACCATTGATTGCCAGAAGAACAAACAAATCTGTCCTGAGGGAAGTGGAGCTGGTATGCTCCTTGAAAGCGAGAATGGCCAGACTTTGTCTCACCTACTTTGGTCATGTTGTCAGAAGGAACCATTCCCTGGTAAAGGATATCATGTGTAGCAAAGTGGAGGATCAACGAAGAAGGGGAAGACCGTCAATGAGATGGACTGACACAGTGGTTGCAATGATGGGCTTAGGTATAGCAAGGATCTTGATGCTCACACAGGACTGGGCAGTGTTTCATTCTATTGTACATAGGGTCGCTATGAGTTAGACCCAACTGGGTGGCACCTAACAACAGCAACAACTGTACAAGTAGTTCCTGACTTTCAGTGACTCCAGCATAAGTGTTGATGTGAGTTGAATACTTCACTTTTTTTTTTTTTTTTACTTTTCAGTATTATTATTGAGGCAGACAGGGCCAGCAGCCAAAACAGGTAAACGTGGGCAGGGGACAGCCCCCAGGAGGCACGGAGCAGTGGCAGACAGGGCTAGCAGGATCAGGTAAGGGGTAGCCCTGGAAGTGAGTGGAATGCTTGGAGCAGCTAAGGGATTTTAACTTATCTGTCACTTTGTCATACTGTGGTGACTTGCATGTTGCTGTGAGGCTGGAGGCTGTGCCAGCAGGGGTGCCCATGGTGGACAGGTTTAGGTGGAGCTTCCAGACTGAGACAGACTTGGAAGAAGGAAGAAGCCATCCACTTCTCAAAGAACTGGCCAGTGAAAACCTTATGAATAGCTGTGAAATACTGATGTATTACTGGAAAATTTTATGAATAGCCCTGAAACACTGTCCGATACACTGCCAGAAGATGAACCCCTCAGGTCGGAAGGCACTCAAAATAAGATTGGGAAAGAGCTGCCTCATCAGAGTAGAACCTACCTTAATGATATGGATAAAGTAGAGCTTTTGTGCCTCCATTTGTTGAAGTGGCACGACTCAATATGAGAAGAAAGAGTCACAAACAGCCATTGATAATTGTAACATGGAATGTAAGAAGTATGAATCTAGGAAATTTGTAAGTTGTCAAGAATGAAATGGAACACATAAAGATTGATATCCTAGGCATCAGTGAGCTGAAATGGACCAATTTTGGCCATTTTGAATTAGATAACCATATGATCTACTGTGTTGAGAATGACAGATTGAAGAGGAATGGCATGGCATTCATCATCACAAAGAATGTTTCAAGATCTATCCTGAAGAACAGTGCTGTCAGTCATAGAACAATATCCAAATGCCTACAAGGAAAGCCAGTTAATACTATTGCTATTCAAATTTATGCACCAACCAGCAAAGGCAAAGATGAGGAAATTGAAGATTTTTACCAACTTCTGCAGTCTGAAATTGACCAAACATGCAATCAAGATGTGCTGATTATCACTGGTGACTGGAATGCCAAAGTTGGAAACAAAGAAGAATCACTGGTAGTTGGAAAATTTGGCTTTGGAGATAGAAATATGCTGGATATTGCATGATGGAATTTTGGAAGACCAATGACTTACTCATTGCAAATATCTTTTTTCAATAACAAAAACAGCGGCTATACATGTGGGCTTCGTCAGATGGAGGACACAGGATCAGATTGACTCCATCTGTGACATGAGGTGATGGAGAAGCTCAATATCTACAGCCAAAACAAGGCCAGGAACTGATTGTGGAACAGACCATCAACTGCTCATTTGCAAGTTCAAGGTGAAGCTGAAGACAAAACAACTCCACAAGAGCCAAAATATGACCTTGATTACATCTCTCCTGAATTTAGACCATTTAAAGAATAGATTTGATGCATTGGACATCATTGACAGAACACCAATGTGGGATGACATGAAGAACATCATCCATGAAGAAAGCAAAAGGTCATTAAAAAAGACAGGACAGGAAGGAAAGACCAAAATGGATGTCAGAAGAGACTCTGAAAGTTGCCCTAGAATGGAGAGTAGCTAAAGAAAATGGAAGAAATGACAGGATAAAAGAGCTAAACAGAAGATTTCAAAGAGCAGCTTGAAAAGACAAAGTCAATTATTATAATGAAATGTGCAAAGAAATGCAGTTGGAAAGTCAAAGGAAATAAGATGTTTGGCATTTCTCAAGCTGAAAAAAACTGAACAGGAAATTTAAGCCTCGAATTGCAATATTGAAAGATTCTATGGGCAATGTATTAAATGATGCAGGAAACATCAAAAGAAGATAGAAGGAATACAGAGAGTCACTGTACCAAAAAGAATTTCTTGATGTTCATCCATTTCAGGAGGTGGCGTGTGATCAAGAACCATTGGTATTGAAGGAGGAAGTTGAAGCTGCACTAAGGGAAGTGGAGAAAAACAAGGCTCCAGGAATTGATGTGATGCCCATTGAGATGTTTCAGCAAACGGATGCCATACTAGAGGCACCCACTCTGCTATGGCAAGAGATTTGGAAGACAACTACTTGGCCAACTGACTGGAAAAGATTGATATTTGTACCTATTCCAAAGAAAGGTGATCCCACAGAATGTGGAAATTATCGAACAATATCATTAATATTGCACACAAGTGAAATCTTACTGAAGTTAATTCAAAAAAAGTTGCAGCAGTGTATTGACAGAGAACTTGCAGAAATGCAAGCTGGATTCAGAAGAAGATGTGGAATGAGGACTGTCACTGCTGATGTCAGATGAATCTTGGCTGAAAGCAAAGTATACCAGAAAGATGTTTACTTGTGTTTTATAGACTATGCAAAAGCATTTGATTGTATTGAACACAACAAATTGTGGATGACATTGAGGAGAATAGGAATTCTAGAACACTTAATTCTGCCCATGATGAACTTGTACATAGACCAGTAGGCTGTTGTTCGAACAGAACAAAGGGACACTGCATAGTTTAAAATCAAGAAGGGAGTGCATCAGGGTTGTATCCTTTCACCATCCTTATTCAATCTGTTTGCTGAACAAATAATCAAAGAAACTGGACTATTGGAATAAGAACATGGCATCAGGATTGGAGGAAGATTCATTAACAACCTGCATTATGTGGATGACACAACTTTGCTTGCTGGAAGTGAGGATGACTTGAAACACTTAGTGATGAAGATTGAAGAATACAATCTTCAGGATAGATTACACCTCAATATAAAGAAAACAAAACTCCTCACAACTGGACCAATAAGCAGCTTCATGATAAATGGAGAAACGATTGAAGTTGTCAAACACTTCCTATTATTTGGTTCTACAATCAACACCAATGGAAGCAGCAGTCAAGATGTAAGACATTGTATAGCTTTGAGCAAATCTGCTGCAAAGAACCTCTTTCAAGTGCTG
>NW_006922096.1:841761-842392 GCF_000298275.1 Orycteropus afer afer | reverse complement strand
GATGACTCGACGGCACCTAAGAACAACAACACTATTACTACTTTTATTATCAGTGTCTTTTGAAATCCAATCTTTATTTATCTTTGCTTTTGGCATGGGAATGATAACATCAGCAAATTATATGCTGCAACAGTGTATGTAGCACATATTACTAATGTTAAGAAGTACCAAAAAAAAAAAAAAAAGATGGTCAGAAGTACAATTCACCATAATTCAAATAAATTGTAAGTCAGAGACAGTCTGTATTAGAAATATCATTTAAATATAAAAACAGTTGAAAGTAAAAGAATGGAGAAAGGCATACCTTGCAAAAACTAACAGTAAGAGAACTGGGAAGGCCATACTAATATAAGACAAAGTAGACTTCAAGGCAAAGAATATTATAGAGAAAATGCCCTCACTCTGAGCAATTTATTAAAAAGACTTGTCAGTGCTAAATATGTAAACCCAGAATTCAAAATACAAACATTAAAAAATGGCAACCAAAAAAGAATTGAGCAATCCACAAGTATTGTTGGAATTTTCACCTGTTGGCAGTCATTAACTAATGAGACCAGTAGACAGGAAAATAGTAATGATACAGAAGAAGACCAACTTGACTTGTTTAATAAATGTGGAAAATTACATCCAT
>NW_006922096.1:839745-840326 GCF_000298275.1 Orycteropus afer afer | reverse complement strand
AGTAGATTCCACCATGGAGTTGATTACCAGTCTCATCATGGAGAATACTACATCCAGCTGCCCAGCCACTCAACCAGGCCTAGCCAAGTTGACATCCAAACATACCCATCACACCTGATGAGACTGTTAATCGACTCCATGGTGGAATCTACTGTGAGCAGCTGATTAGCTGCCTTAGGGATATGGTCTGCTCCCAGTATATAAAGAGATTTGGGAATGGTCTGTAGCCTAGGCATGCTTGAATCCTGCGTGTAGCTGAGTTCTTATTCCACAGGCTGCCATGTTGTCTGCTGACCTTAGGACTGTTAATAGGACTTGAATCAATGGCATGCCATGTGGTTTCGTGATACTGAGACTGTGCCATTTTATCTGTTGACCTTGGGCTTGTTAGCCTCAGCAGCCAGCAGCTCCTCTATAGGAGAAAGATGTGGCAGTCTGCTTCCATAAAGATTTAAAGCCTTGGAAACCCAAGGGGGCAGTTCTACTCTGTCCAATATGGTTGCTATGAGTCAGAATCCACTGAATGGCAGTGGATTAGAAGATGGCTTTAGTTCAGGGGCAGTAAATACATTTTTTTTTTT
>NW_006922096.1:826997-839356 GCF_000298275.1 Orycteropus afer afer | reverse complement strand
GATATTAAAATATTCAAATTATGTCCTTAGGGTAGAATCCTATGGTTGGAATCACTTGTCAAAAGTTGTGCATACATATTTTAAGATTCACTGTACATATTGTCAAATCCCTTTTCAGAATATATAATCAGTCTGTAAAATAATGTTCCAGTTCTGCACTCTTTATGGGTGAACATTATGCATTTAAATATCTGATAAATTTCTATTTAATATATTGCTTTTTTAATATGTCTCTGATTGTTAGACTGGTTTATATTTATTGGCTGTTGACATTTTTTTTTCCCCTGTGAATTACCTTTTCATAATTGATGATCCTGTTTCAGTTGGAGTGTTTTTTGTATAAATGTTTAGCATATATCTTTTTCAGTCATATTTGTGGAGTTTATTATTTAATTTTTAGATTTGTTTAAAATGTTCTTGACTGCCATAAGTACGTTTTATGCAGTCAGATTTATTGACTTTTTATTTTTATAGACATTTCTATTTTTTTCTTTCAGGAGACTAGGCTCAAATATATGGTGCATATTTTGTATTTATTATATTACAATTTTGGCAGAATTGTTTTATTAGTCTTAGGATTTAATATATGTCTTAGTGAACTATCTTGATTCATTATAGGATATAGGGATTTTTCCTATATATGGCTTTGAAGTACCTTTTAAAATTCATCCTTAGGAATTGGATAATTAAAATAATTCACTTCTTCATCAAAATAAGATTTTCAATATGTAAATGAATGGTTCTTTGGGATTCTTATCCACAAATGTAAGATGGTTATAACACTTGAAATCAATAAGTAGTCCAGCAATTTTATTGACACTGTCTTTTAATATTTAATCTGCCCAGGGTTTAGATAAGCAACAGGAAAGAAGTTGTTGAATTGATGGAATTAAATGTCAGACATCTATGGCGCTAGGTAATATATTTTAGGATTCACTCTTTGACAAGTCGACTCAAGAGTTAACTTGTCATTACTCCTTCTCTCCCTCGCTATTTTACACAGAGACAGTTAAACCTATCATCATGGGACTAGAAAGAAAATGTGAAGTTTGAAATGCTCACAGCTAATGGGAGATTTTTGCTGATATTGTAGGAGGACCATTGCATTTTTGGATTACTTTTTCTGCTTGCTGAAATACTCGCCCACTCTAGATATTTATAAGCAAACAGTGTTAAAGGTTTTGCATTATATTTAGAGCTTAATTACTAGGTAAAAAAAAAAAATCTATGCAAAAAAGGCATAAGAAATTAAATTTTTCTTTTTACCTAAGCTCCTAGACTTGGCACGATGTAATTTTAATTAAGTCTATGTAATGGAGTGGCGTGATGTTTTTCAGGGAAATTACTTTAGTTATACCATTTAATTTAGACAAATACACCGAACAACAGAATGCTTTTGAGCTAAAGGTAATGTAAGGTAAATGAAAAGGCTGGAACATGTCAGGAGTATTAGAGCAAGTGTCAGAATTCTTCAGAATGAAAATTACAGAACCACGAGGTCAGGCTGCTGTTGTGTGGAAAGTAAAAACAATAAAGATGTTAAAAAGGTAGAAATGAGAATTATAGACACAATTGTCAGAAAACAAGTAGCAGCTTTAACAAGTTTGAAGATGTTAGAATAAGTGTGGGGAGGTGCTTGCAGCTTTTGAAGAAGAGGAAACAGGAACAACAAGAGGATTTTTGTTTCTTTTTAAAATGTTGTTGTTGTTGTTGTGTGCCGTCGAGTCAACCCCGACTCATAGCGACCCCTCCTTGGGTTTCCGAGGCAGTATCACTACGGAAGTAGGATTGCCCAACCTTCCTTCCGAGGACTGGCTGGTGGGTTTGAACCGCCAGCCATCTGGTTAGCAGGCAAGTGTCTTAGCCACTATGCTACCAGAGCTCCCTCTTTTTAAAATAAGACAGTGAATTATCAACAATAGAAATAGATTACTAAAAAAAAAAAGGAAGACTGAACAAAGGCCCCAGAGCCCATGTTACTCATTCCTTTTTCTTAGGATTGAATCCACAGTGCTCTCTCATAATCTGAAAGCAAGATTAAATCCTTTTACTTTGGTGTAAATATACTTTAAATAGATCAGCAATTAATTTATATTTCAAATAAAAATTTTTATCTGTTGATGTTTTTGTGTGTAGTTAAGTCGATTCTGACTCATACTGACCCTATAGGATCTGCCCCATCGGGTTTCCAAATTGTAAATCTTTATGAAAGCAGACTTCCACGTTTCTCTCCCCCAGAGCCGCTGGCAAATTTGAACTACCAACCTTTCACTTAGCAGCCAAACCCTTTGACCATTGTGCTACCAGTGCTCCTTGGAGTGAATTAGAAGGTTCAAAAGGTAGACTAGCATAGAGTTTTAGCCTTTTAGGTATATTGATACATGTAAGGTGGGCTTATAAAAATGTTTTTGTTGTTATAATTAACTATAAGGGTATTTTTATTTAAAAAATAATAAATTTGTACTGAAATACTACCCAATAAGTTCATAAACAGTCATTCTGGTGTAACCTCCTCTGACAGTGTCAGTTATTATGGGCCACTCCCATCCCCCCACACCCATCTAGTGATACCACTGGCCTTTCAATCACATACAGATCTGATCTGTGACATTTAAAGCTTTAAGATAGGGATTTGGGAATCATTACCTTACATGTTATTGTTGTTATGTGCCATCGAGTCACAGCGACCCCTCCTTGGGTTTCTGAGGCAGTATCACTATGAAAGTAGTTTGCCCCATCTTCCTTCCAAGGAGTGGCTGGTGGGTTTGAACTGCCAGCCTCCTGGTTAGCAGTCATGACATGTCACTGAGGAGTCCTTGGAGTTTGTGAGTACCTTGATTACCACCCTGTTAATTAGAAAAGAAAATAATCTTGGGAACCAAAGCGAGTAACCAGAAAGAGAAGAGGAAAAGACAGGAAGAATTGTGTTTTAAAAGCCAAATTGGTTGGTAATTTTTTCCTCTTTTTAAGAACTAGAATCATCATCAGTTCTAAAATGTTGGAAAGTGCAGTGAGCAATATCCATTAGAAGTCACTGATAATGGTTGCCACAACGGTTTCAGTTCAATTTTTCAGAAACAGAATAACAGGGATTGGGTAATGAAAGAAGGTAAGATCACAAATTCCTCTACTTTAGGGAGAGACGTGACTAAACAGGCAAAAAAAGAGTTGTAGTTGGAGCTAGCAGTAGATGGAGGGTATAGGAGGAGTTTTTCTTATGACAGATGAGACAAGAGCACATTTATATGTGTTTAAGTATAATCTGTCTTGAAGTGAGATTTAAAAGTATATATATATATATATGTATGTAATTTGAAATGCTTTTTAAACTTTATAGGACATTGTACATCCATGGGCATACCAAGTTGGATTTCACAGTCTGGCATACTGCAATTGAGAAAGCAGCAGGTACAGATGGTAATGCGTTACAAGATCAGCAGCTCAGCAAAAGTGACGTTCCCATTATCGTGAACAGCTGCATAGCATTTGTTACACAGTATGGTAAGTAGCACAGGGTTTTAACTCAACCTCTAGAACTCAGTATCATTCTTAAATTTTTTAAGTGATACTTCTGTGGGACCGAATTAAAGTCCTTTATATTTGTAAAGTACACTAGTGGAAAATAAAAACATGTAGCCACTGTTCAGCTAACTGCTCTTCTTTCTCCGGATAATACCCATTCAGAATATATAATGTATCATTTTATAGTGATATCTACCATTCCTTCTTCCTTTCATGCATAGCATTTTTTAAGTAGCGTATTGAAAGAATCTATACTATAAACCATTTATGTTAAAATTTGTAGACTAAAGACTATTTTTTCAGAGAATACAAATCTAAAAAATAAGCCCATAGTAATTCAATATCGTAAGCGTGTTTTAAGAAGTATAAACTATGCAGTAATGTATAAAAGAAATTGTTTTTCATGTGCATGCATAAAATGTGTGTGTGCGTATGTACATGTGCATTCAACATGCTATTGCCACATATTTAAATTAAGAAGCAATCATAATTTTAATGTTAGATATATTTATAACAGATATTTTTACCAATAGTTGCAAGTAAAAAAAAAATTCTGATATATACCTTCATTTCTACCTTCATTTTACTTTAATATGCTATAGAAATCTTTTGGAGATGCATGTAAAGTAATCTTTATTCCTCATTTTAAAAAATTACTATGAATCCTTTAAATTATTTCTTTTTATAATCTGCTTAATCCAACAGGCAGAAGTTTAAGTATATGTTTAATATAAAATGTTGTATTATCTTTAAATGTGTAGATAAGTGTCATTGCTTTAGATTACGAATGTGAAATAAAATAAACCGATAGGTATTTTGAAAGCCCTCTTAACTTTTTTTGCTTTCATGATAGCAGAAGCATCTTTGGGTGTTTTTAATTGGAAAAGCAGTTGTGATCAGTGGGAGTGTTACAGTGAAATATCGTGTTACTAGTTCATTTATTGAGTGTCTGTTGTATGCCAGCCAGTGGTCTTTATAGCAAGATGGTAAAAAGTTAAAGTCATGATTTTCTGTTCTAGTATGGAAAATTAACAGTAAACTGGCATGTAACAAAATCTTAGAAAATAAATGCTATAAGAAAATTTTTGGAAATTATATCTGTGTATATTAATCTCTTCTATTCTGGGGTAATCCCATTTTAACTGTTTCATTTATTTTATATGTAATCCAAGTACAATTATCATTAATGTCCAGGTGCATTGTGTTTAGGTGGGTATTATATATTATTTCCAAATATGTATGTGATAACGTAGGTGAATATTACTATATGAAGTTCCTTCCTATGATAGTTTGTTTATATTTTTCTTACCAGCATAATCATCTGTTTATTTGACAATGAGAGAGAAAGAAGGTTATCATTTTCATTTATTACAGCCATTCAGTCTTAGAATACTTGCATTTTGCAGGCATATGTGAATTGCACATGTTAGGTTTTAGCAAGAGCATAACCTCATCGGCAGTTGTCACATGATGTTATTTCATAGTTGCCTAGGGTCTTAAACTGGAAAATGATTAAATAACTTGACTAACTTCAGTGTAGTCAATTTAATATTCCTCTAGATAAATCAGAAATTTCCTTGTAGTGTTGATTTGAATTTAAAATCAGTAAGCGTTAGGTTGTTTTCAACTAAATTTCATACACTCTAGCACAAGGAAAATTAACTTGTATATTAAAGTAATAAAGCCGATGAAGACTGTTTATATTTCCTTTTCTTTTCTTTTAAATGAGCAGAACATGAAGGAAAGTCCCAATTTTATCAGCACGTATAAAAGAGAAGATTTGATGTGAACCTAGAAAAACCCAGTACACATGGCTAGCTCAGGGCTTTCAAGGTAGAAGTTATTTTCATTTTGAGCTTATAGAAGAAAACTAGTCCAAAGAGGGGGGGATGTAGAACAGAAGTTCAGATTCTCAGGGACTCTAGATTCTTTGGTGCCATGGAGGTTGGATAAACCCCTGAAACTATTAGCCTGAGATAATCTTTAAACCTTAAACCAAAATTATCCATGAAGTTGTATTCAAATCAAACAATAGTTAACCTTGACTAGTGTAAAATGTATGCCTTGAGCATTATAATTTCTTAAGAACTGTCTGTATGGATCAATTAACAATAAAAGCTTGAAAGATTAGATAGGAATCTTAGAGGGAGGTGGGCTTATGTTAATGACAGAAGAAACTCAGAAAAGGAAGGTGAGAATGGTTGCACGACTCAAAGAAAGGAGTCAATGAATTGTACGTTGAAGTGGTGTATATTCTGTTGTATATTCTGAAGAACAAGAAAATAAAGTTAAAAAATGCACAATGATATACCACTTCAAACCTACTGGAATGGCTGTTATCAGAGAAATGGAAAATAACAAGTGTTGGACAGGATATGGAGAACTCTGAACCCTCAAGTATTGCTTGTGGGAATGTAAAATGGTGCAACCTCTGTGGGAAATAACTTGGAAGTTCTTCAAAAAGTTAAACATGGAATTAACCATATGACCCAACAATTCCACTGCAATGTATATTCCCCAAAGTCTTGAAAGTAGGGACACAATGTTCATTATATATCAATATTCATTGTAGCATTATTCACAATAGCAAAAAATAGAAACAACCTAAGGGCCCATCAACAGATGAAAGGATAAACAATACAAAATATTCAGTCAGAAAGAGGAATAAGTCTGATGAACCTTGAACATGTTATGCTGAGTGAAATATATCAGACACAAAGGACAAATATCATATGATCCCGCTTACATGAAATATCTATAATAGGCTAATGCATAGAAACAAGAATTTATTATTATTAGTGGTTACCAGAGGCTGGGGAAAGGGAAATGATTAGTTACTGTTTAAGAGATTCTGAATTTCTTTTCAGTTGATGAAAAACTTTTGGAAATAGGTAATGAAATGGTTATACAGTGTGATGAATTCACTTAATGTCACTGAATTACATTAAAAATGGTTTAAATGGTAAAAAAATACATATATAGTTATTGTTATGTGCCATCGAGTCAGACCCGATAGCGACCCCTCCTTGGGTTTTAATTTTATTATGCTAATACATTATATTAGCATAATAAAATTAAAACAACAACAAAAAGACAGCAGTCTTGGAAGGTTGGGCAATCCTACTTCCGTAGTGATACTGCCTCGGAAACCCAAGGAGGGGTCGCTATGAGTTGGGGCCGACTCGACGGCACATAACAACAACAACAACAGACCTTTTTTAAAAAATGTAAGCCTGTAGTGTCAAGGTTTGGATTTACTAAGTACTGAGTTCAAAAAATGAGTTTCAGGTTTAAGTTCTCTTTCTGTTGTTGTTTATTTTTATGAATTTGAGTAGCTAGTTCTTAGGGGTTGCTAAGAGTCAAAATTGACTTGACAGCACTGCCTAGTGCTGCAATCACAGAAATACTACAAGTGGATGGATTTCACAACAGGAATTTATTCTCTTACAGTTTAGGAGTCTAGAAGCCCAAATTCAGAGTGCTGGCTCTAGGGGCTAGGTAAAATCCCCTCCACCATGGGCTTCAGCTCTGCCTCTTATTCCAGGCCCAGCGGAGCTGGAGGTATCTCCTATCTCAGACAGCTGCTGGCTGCTTGGGCTGACAAACGCAAGGTTGGCAGGTAAAATGGCACAGTGCCAAGATCAGCAGGCAACATGACCGATCACTGGTTCAAATCTGGTAACAATTCCAAGGTTGGTAAGCAATGCAGCAGGCCACTGGATGGAGACTCAGCCAAATGCAGTGCCAAATAGGCCAAAAAGCTAGAGAACTTTCTCAAAGCTTCTCCTTATATACTGGAAGCAGGCCATACCCTGAAGGCAACTACTTAACAGCTCACAGCAGATTCCACCATGGAGGTGATTATAATCTCATTATGGGGAATAACTACATCCAGCTGTCCAGCCACTCAAAATCAAGCTCAGCCAACTTGACACACAACCTCTACCACCAAAAGCACCTAACAACAGTTCTTGGATAACGCATAGTGACCCCTCCTTGGATTTCTGAGGCAGTATAACTATGGAAGTAGATTGCCCAACCTTCCTTCCGAGAAAACTATTTTAGTTTATGTGAAAACAAAATGAGTTCAAATTCATATTACATTAACTTATTTGAGTACCTTCTATTAAAAATTTACTCACCTAGGTGCGTAATCTGTCAGAAACTTAGTAACAGTTGACTTTTATAGAAATTGCTTATTCTTGCATTCAGCACTTGGTTACTGAATACCTACTGAGTTCATCAAAGCATTGTGTAGGTCCTGGATATATACAGATTAAAAGACATAGTTCTTACCTTACAGTTCATAGATTTATGGATGAAAGACAAAAGGTGAACACATATCTACATCTCATTGTACAAAATTCTATCGTAGAGAGCTTCAGGGGTTACAATAGGTGTTCAAGGTATGGGATAAATTTCATCCAGTCTGGCAGTGGTCACAGAGGACTTTGTGTGTGAAACATGGTGCCTTAAGCCTAAAGATAAAATAGGAGCTAGTGTTCAGAAGGAGAAAAAGATTCCAAGAGAGAAAAACAAATTGTGTTGAGGTGAAGGGTCATAAGAAGATTGTTTAGGGAATTCTGTATAGTTGCATGTGACCAGAACTTAGTGTTTGAACATAATGTTAATAAAAGAGTCAAGAGAGTTAGGCCAGTTAATATAAGGTCTCATATATCGTTATAAAATCCCTATAGGCAATTGGGAGGATGGTATTTATATTTTTAAGCATGGTGGTTAACACCAACGGACCTGTATCTTAGATCAGGCTGTCATCATTGGGATTGTGGGGTACACTGGAGGGATGTACCAAAAAAGAAGATAGGGAATCATGAAAAATGTAGTAAGGAATTGAGGGCACAAAACAATAGCATGTTCTCAGAAAGAGATCATGATTAAAAAAAATAATTTTATATATATGTGTGTGTATGTATATGTATCCATACAACTTTTTTACTATCATGAATGACAAATAAAAGTTTGATTTGTGAGATGTTAGGAAGAAGGCAATTCTGTACATTAAGATAGAGGAACAAGATGAAGAATATGTTGGGGTTTGGGGATGAGATGGAGGAGATGGGAGACTTAATTTTCTTATTTTGATTTGTCTATGCATATGTGCAATATATGTGTATATGCATATATGTATGTTGTGTGTGTGTGTGTGTGTGTGTCCATGTGTAATTTTATAAATTAAAACCTGGGGGAAAACATAATGAAGTTGTTGAGGAGATGAAGTTAGATGGAGTTACCCCAAATATTTTGTAGATAAGGAAAGAAAAAAGAATTGAGGATAGATTCCTTGAATCAACAATTAATCCTAGATTAGCAAAATAATAGAAGATTGGAAAAGCAGCCATGGAGAAAGGGAAAAAATAAAGATATGAGATCATGATATCCTGAGAGCATGGGATTAAAAGAATTTTAACAGAAGATTATTTCTAGTGTCAAATGCACCATGATGTTCTCATAAGATTAAAAAAAAATGAAAAGCATCTAAAAAATAGATTGTAACTTCTTCTCTTGATGAAAATGATTCCAGTAGAGTGGGAATTGAGGATAGAAGCAAGATTATATGATTAAAAGAACACAGAGATATAAAACTCTAGAATGGATAATACAGGAAGCTCAGCTTGATTTTCAGTATTCTTCACCAACACTATCATTCAAATGCATCTGTCTTCTGTTGTCCTTATTCAGTGTCCAGTTTTCACATGCTTATAAGGTAATTGAAAATACAATAGCTTGAGTCACACACACCTTAGTCTGAAAGTGACATCTTTGCTCTTCAACACTCCAAAGGGATCTTTTGCAGCACATTTGCCAGTGCAATATGTCATCTGATTTCTTGACTGCTGCTTCCATGGACATTGATTGTCGATCTAAGTAAAAGGAAACCCTTGACAATTTCAGTCTTTTCTCTATTTATCTTAATATTGCTTATTGGTCTAGTTGTCAGAATTTTTGTTCGCTTTATATTGAGATATAATCCATACTTAAGTCTGTAGTCTTTGATCTTCAGCAGTAGTAAGTGCTTGAAGTCTTCATTTTCAGCAAGTAAGATTATATCATGTGCATATTGCAGGATATTAATGAGTCTTCCTTGAATCCTGATACTGTGTTCATATGGTCCAGCTTCTCAGATTATTTGCTCAGCATACAGATTGAATAAACATGGTAAAAGGACACAACTGTGGTGCAAACCTTTCCAAATTTTAAACAACATGGTTTAAAAAATTGATACACTTGAATTGTGTTGGCCAAGAATATTGAAAATACCATGCTGCCAGATCAAACAAATCTGTCGTGAAAGAAGTACAGCCAAAATGTTCCTTAGAAGCAAGAATTACCATACTTCATCTCACATACTTTGTTCGTGTCATCAGAGGGGACCAATCCCAGGAGAAAGGTCACATGCTCAGTAAATTAGAGGGTCAGTGAAAAAGGGGAAGACCCTCAATGAGATGGATTGACATAGGGGCTGCAGTGATGGGCTCAAGCACTGGAAAGATTGCGAGGATGTTCCAGGACTAGGCAATGTTTTGTTCTGTTGTACTTTGTTGTCTTTTGAGTCTGTGTGAGTTTGATGACATATATCAGCAACAACCAGAGGAGTTGTGGGGTAATATCAAGAAAATAATACATGAAAAAAAGCAAAGAGTCATTAAAAAGAAAGGAAAGGAAGAAAACACCAAAATGAATATCAAGAGAGACTTTGAAACTTGCTCATGAATGGAGAGTACCAAAAGCAAATGGAAGAAATGACAAGATAAAAGAGCTGAACAGAAGATTTTGAAGAGCAGCAAGAGAAGACAAAGTCAATTATAATGAAATGTGCAAAGACTTGGATTTAGAAAACCAAAAGAGAAGAACAAAAGTGATAGAACTGAAGAACTTGAAGCCTTGAGTTGCAGTATTGAAAGGTTCTTTGGGCAAAATATTGAATGATGCAGGAGGCATCAAAAGAAGATAGAAGGAATACACAGAATCACTATCAAAAAGAATTGGTTGATATTCATATGTTTCAAGAGGTGCCATATGATCGAGAACCAATGGTACTGAAGGAAGAAGTTGAGGCTGCACTGAAGAAATTAGTGAAAAACAAGACATCATTATTGATGGAATATGCATTGAGGTATTTCAACAAATGGATGCTGAGCTAGAGGCACTTGTCTATACTGAGTAACTTGGAAGAAGACAGCTACCTGGCTCACTGCAAGAGATCCATATTTGTACACATTCCAAAGAAAGGTGATCCTACAGAATGTGGAAATTGTCAAACAGTATCATTAATATCACACATAAGTAAAATTTTGCTGAAGATAATTCAAAAATGGTTGCACCAATGTTTTGACATGGAACTGGCAGAAATGCAAGCTAGATTCAGACATGGAATGAGGAATATCACTGCTAATGTTCGATGGATCTTGGCTGAAAGCAGAGAATACCAGAAGGATGTTTACTTGTGTTTTATTGACTATGCAAAAGCATTCAACTTGGTGGATCATGACAAATTATGGATAACTTTGCAAAGAATCGAGATTCCAGAACATTTAATTGTTCTCATGAGGAACTTGTACATAAACCAGGAGGCTGTCATTCGAACAGAACAAAGGGACACTGCATGGTTTAAAGTCAGGAATGGTAAGTGCTATGGTTGTATCCATTCACCATACTTATTCAATCTGCATGCTGAGCAAATAATCGAAGAAGTTGAAATACTTGAAGAGCAGCATGGCATTGGGATTGGAGGAAGACTCATTAACCACCTGTGATATGCTTGCTGAAAGTGAAGATGACTTGAAGCACTTAATGATGAATATGAAAGACTACAGTCTATAGTATGAATTATACCTCAACATAAACAAAATGAAAATCCTCACAACTAAACCAATAAGGAACATCATGGTAAATGGAGAAAAGATTGAAGTTGTCAAAGATCTCATATTACTTGGCTTCATAGTCAACCCCAATGGAAGCACCAGTCAAGACATCAGATGTCATATTGCACTAGGCAAATCTGTTGCAAAAGACCTTGTTAAAGTGTTGAAGAGCCAAGATGTCACTTTGCAGAATAAAGCTCTGGTAGCATAGTGCCTAAGGCACTTGACTGCTCACCAGAAGGCTGGCGGTTCAAACCCACCAGCCACTCCTCGGAAGGAAGGTTGGGCAATCCTACTTCCGTAGTGATACTGCCTCGGAAACCCAAGGAGGGGTCGCTATGAGTCGGGGCCGACTCGATGGCAAACAACAACAACAACAACAAAACCCAGGCCATGGTATTCTCCATTGTCTCATATACGTATGAAAGCCAGATAGTAAATAAGCAATACCAAAGAAGGGTTGATGCTTTTAAATTATGGTGTTCGTGAAGAATACTTAAAGTACCATGGACTCTCAGAAGAACTAACAAATCTCCTAGAAGTGGTGCAGCTGCAATGTTCCTTGGCCATGAGAATGACTAGACTTCTTACCTACTTTGGTAATGTTGTCAGAAGGGATCATTACCTGGAGAAGGATATCATGTTTGGTAAAGTGGAGCATGACTGAAAAAAAGGAGAAGGCCCTCAACAAGCTGTATTGACACAGTGACTACAACAATGGGCTCAAGTATGGCAGGGATTGTGAGGCTGGTGCACAATTGGGCAGTGTTCTGTTGTACATAGGGTCGCTATGTATTGGAGCTTACTTGATACCTAGCAACAACAACAACTTCAGCAGCAGCTTGATTTTGAAAGGAAGAATGACAAGAGACCCTCAAGGGAACAAAGGAGGGTTTTTGTACTTGTATCATCATCACTATCTCCGCAATTCCTACTACTATTAACCACTACTAT
>NW_006922096.1:821327-825947 GCF_000298275.1 Orycteropus afer afer | reverse complement strand
TTTCTTTTTTTTTTTGATAATCTGAAGATTTATTTGAAAGAAACAATGCATGTAATGACTTAGAACAGAAATTGTGCAAGGTTAACCATTTTTCATATATCTTCCACAAAAGAAAGTTCTAATCATAATTGCTAAATAGTGTTTCATATACTTAGTTTTCAGTAAATTTCTTATTGCTTACTTTGATTCAAATTTGGAAGTATCATAATCAAATTTGTATATGTTATTAATTTCTCATTAACAATAAAATGAGTTTGATAAGTTTTATAAGATTTCTCCATATAACTCTTTGGCTTTTCTTCTGTGATTTATTCTACTGCTTTAGTGTACATTTTGTTCATTCTTTCTAACTCTGTTTACTATAGATGCTTCATAATAAAGTAAAGAAGGTTTACTGTAATAGAACTTATTTAAGAAATAATGCAAGAAAAGTAGTTTATCACCTACTGGGTCAAACTGATTTCACAAAATTCCTATATACATCCAGGAATTCAAAATTATTGAAATATTACAATAAAAACTTAAATATACATTCTGTCATTAATCCCCTCTTTCTAATAAAACTCCTTTTATTTTTACATATATTTTATACTCTTTGTCCCTACGTATGAGTAATTCACATACATATCTTCATTTTGATATAATGTGCCATAATCATTTCCCAATTTTCTACATTTTTCAAAAAATGTAATTTCCAGTGTTACTATTTTTAAAACTTATTAACTTCAATTTATTTTATTATTAAATTAAGGTATCTCTTATTAATCCATTTTTCTCTTGTAAATTTAATCTGTTTCCAGAGGTTTTATAAAATGGCCTTTAAATTTGACTGTATGATACTCCTCTATTGAAATAGTTTTGAAAGTATTTGTTTAATGTAAAACTTAAATAATAAAATGTTGAAAGGATTAATTATAAAATTTTGTCACAAAATATCCAGAGCTTGAAAAATCCCAAGTATGACTCTACTTAGGGTTGCTAAGAAGACAGTAGTATTGCTATAATATTAAAGTAGTATTGTTATAATATTAAAGCTTGTATTTACCACCTAATTCTGCCTTTTCTTTGTTTTCTAATATTTTTCAATGTAATATTTTTCAGTGTAATAGAGTTAATGCTAATCATAAGAAAAGTTGATTGTGTATTTTCTTAGGATTCAAGATCTCTCCTGAAGTACAACACTGTCAGTGTTAAGATAATATCTTTACACATACAAGGAAGACTACTTAATTCACATTTACATGTCAACTTCTAAAGGCAAAGATGGATAGATTAAAAAGGTTTTTATCAATTTCTATGGTCAGAAACGGACCAAACATGCAGCGAAGGTCTTGATTATTACTGTAGATTGCAATGCAAAAGTTGGAAACAAAGAAGTATCATCAGTAGTTGGAAAATATGACTTTGGTAATACAAATGACACCTAAGATCACATGATAGGATTTTGCAAGACCAATGGCTTATTTGTTGCAAATACTTTTTTCCAACAATATAAATGGCAGCTTACACTTGGACCTCACCACATTGAATATACAGGAATCAAATTGACTGCATCTATGGAAAGAGGCAATGGAGAAACTCATTATCATCAATCAAAACAAGGCCAGGAGCTGACTGTGGAACAGGCCATCAATTGTTTATATGTGAGATAAAGTGGAAGCTGAAGAAAATTAAGACATGTCCACAAGAGCCAAAATATGACCTTGACTATCTCCCACTTGATTTGAATACCTACTGCAGAATAGATTTGACACATTAAGCACCAAAGAACAAAAACCAGAAGAGTTGTGGGATGACATCAAGACATCATACATGAAGAAAGCAAAAGTTCATTAAAAAGATAGGAAAGGAAGAAAAGACCAAAGTGGATGTCAGAAGAGACTCTGAAACTTGCCCTTGAACAGAGAATAGCTGAAGTGAATGGAAAAAATTGTGTGTGTGTGTATGTGTGTATGGGTGTCTGAACAGAAGATTTCAAAAGGTGGCTTGAGAAAGCAAAATATTATCAGGAAATGTGCAAAGACCTGGACTTAGAAAACAAAAGTGAAGAACATGCTCAGTGTCTCTCAAGGTAAAAGAACTGAAGGAAAAATTCAAGCATTCAAGTTGCAATATTGAAGGATCTGTGGACAACATACTCAGCAATACAGGAAACATCCAAAAAAGAGGGAAGGAGTACACAGAGTCACTGTACCAAAAAGAATTGACCAGTGGTCACTTTTTTCAGGAGGTTTCATATGATCAAGAACCAGTGGTATTGAAGGAAGAAGTCCAAGCTGTACTGAAGGAATTAGTGAAAAACAAAGCTCCAGAAATTGATAGAATACCCATTGAGATGTTTCAGTAAAGCATATATAGTGCTGGGGATGCTTACTCATTTATGCCAAGACATTTGGAAGACAGTGACCTGGCCAACTGACTGAAAGAGATCAATATTTGTGTTCATTCCAAACAATGTGATCCAACAGAATGTGGAAATTACCCAACAGTAAATATTTATGGAAGTAGATCACCCAGTTTTCTTTCCATGGAGTACCTGGTGGTTTTGAACCACCAACCTTCTGGTTAGTAGTCAAATCCCTTAGCCACTATGCCACCAGAGCTCCTTGTATTACTAATATCACACACAATTAGAATTTTAAAGATAATTCAAAAATAATTGCAGTAGTATAATGACAGGTAACTTGTAGAAATTCAAGTGGATTCAGAAGAGGATGTGAAATGAGGAATTTCATTGCTGATTTCAGGTGGATCTTAGCTGAAAGCAAAAAATACCAGAAAGATATTTACATTTGTTTAATTGATTATGCAAAGGAATTCAATGGTGTGAATCATAACAAATTATGGATAACATTGTGAAGAATACGTATTCCAAAACACTTAATTGTGCTCATGCAGAACCTTTACATAGACCAAGAGACAGTCATTTAAGTGAAATAAATAGATATTAAAAAAACAAAAATGGAACCATTGCCGTGGAGTCAGATTCTACTCATAGCAACTCCTCCTTGGGTTTCTGAGGCAGTATCTCTATGGGTGGAGATTGCCCAACCTTCCTTTTGAGGAGTGGCTGGTGGGTTTGAACCTTCAGCTTTCTGGTTAGCAGTCAGATGCCTTAGGCACTATGCCACCACAGCTCCCCAAAGAGATATTACATGGTTTAAAATCAATGAAGTTGTGTGTCAAGGTTGTATCCTTTTACCATAATTATTCAACATGTTTGCTGAGCATATAATCCAAGAAGCTGGACTGTATAAAGAAGAATGTGGCATCAGAATTGGAGGAAGAATCATTAATAACCTGTGATAATGGAGATGACACAACTTTATTGCTGAAAGTGTCAGTTGAAACAGTACTGATGAAGATCAAAGCCTACTGTGTTCAGTATGGATTACACCTCAACATAAAGAAAACAAACAAAAACACAGTCCTCTCAACTGTACCAGTAAGCAACATCATGATATAGGAGAAAATATTGAAGTTGCCAGGGATTTCCTTTTGCTTGCATCCACAATCAACAGCCAGAGAATCTAAAGTCAAGAAATCAGATGTCTTGTTGCACTGGGCAAGCCTACTGCAAAAGATCTTTTTTTAAAGTGTTAAGAGCAATTATGTCACTTTGAAGACCAAGGTGTGCCTAACTCAGTCCATCATATTTTCAGTCTTCTCATATGCATGTGAAGTCTGGACAGTGAATAAGGAAACCAAAATAGAATTGAAGTATTTGATTGTGGTGTTGGCGAAGAATACTGAAAATATCATTGACTACCAGAAAAAGTATTAAATCTGTTCTGAAAGAAGTATGGCCAGAATGGTGCTTAGATATGAGACTGCTAGACTTCATCTCACATACTTTGGTCATGTTGTCCAAAGGAGCCATTCCCTGGAGAAGGATATCATGCTTGCTGAAGCAGAGAGTCAGCAAAAGCAGAAGATCCTCATGGAGACGGACTGATACAGTAGCTTTGATGATGCGCTCAAGCATAGCAAGGATTGTGAGGCTGATGCAGCATCAGGCAGTGTTTTGTTCTGTTGTATAGAGGGTCCCTGTAAGTCACAGCATAGTTGATGGCACCTAACAACGACAATACATGGAATAAGGTATGCAGTTAAGCCCAACTACTTAAACCTTCATTTTAGTTTTATGAAGATTTTATTGTAATTTATACCTATGAGGTTATTTATAGTATCTATATTTAAAAAACTTACCATTTGTCTTCTTAAGATCGGTTTTCAAAAATCTGTAATACATGAGTTTTTGCTGAAGTTGTCAAATCCATTGACAAAGAAGTCTTTATTGTTGTTAGTCTGCCAGGAGATAGTTGCAAGTGGCAAGCATTTGTCAGAGTGGAACGTGTTCACTTTTCACAAGGCTATGAATGTTTTGAGAATTCACTTGCGGAATACTTTGAATCTTTGTCCAAATATCTGTAAATCATTTGCATTTAGGTTCATTATAGCTCACTCACAGCAGTATATTGACAGAGAACTTCCAGAGGTGCAAGCTGGATTCAGAAGAGGACGTGGAACAAAGGATATCATAGCTGTTGTCAGATGGATCTTGGCTCAAGGCAAAGAATACCAGAAAGATGTTTACTTGTGTTTTATTGACTATGCAAA
>NW_006922096.1:820350-820836 GCF_000298275.1 Orycteropus afer afer | reverse complement strand
TTGCTTGGTTCTACAATCGATGCCAATGGAAGCAACAGTCAGGACATTAGACGACCTGTAGCATTGGGAAAATCAGCCGCGAAGGAACTGTTTCAAGTGCTGAGGAGCAAGGATGTCTCAGGTTGTCTCTGGGATCCTGTAGCCCCAAGGCCAAGAATGCTTTGCAGTGGCATACCACACATTTATTATATGATATTAAATATTTAAAGGTTCTGGTAAGAACCTTTAAATTGCTTGACTTCTGTGCAAACTTGAGTTTTTCAATGTCTTTTCTGTATGACCTAAAATTTTTCCCGAGTTTCACTCTTCAAATAGTTTATTCTGATAATATTTTCTCTTTTATTCCAGGGATTCAAACCAGTTTGAACCCATTCAGTCATGACTGGGACAGTGAAATCAGAACATAGGCAAATTTGTAAAATGTGGGTATACCAGAATGACAATGAGCAGGGAAAATTATAGGTTGAAGCCCTGGAATGGGAGACT
>NW_006922096.1:782416-808379 GCF_000298275.1 Orycteropus afer afer | reverse complement strand
CCATAGTTTGGTTATCCATTCCTCAGTTGATGGACACCTAGGTTGTTTCCATCTTTTGGCTATTGTATATAGTGCTGCGATGAACATGGGTGTGCATATGTCTGTTCTTGTCACGGCTCTCACTTCTTCAGGATATATACCTATTAATGGAACAACTGGGTCAAATGGTGTTTCTAATTTCAACTTTTTAAGGACTCACCATACTGCTTTCCACAGTGGTTGTACCATTTTACAGTCCCACCAGCAGTGTATTAGAGTCCCAATGTCTCCACATCGTCGCCAGCATTTATTATTTTCTGTCTTGAACTTTGCTACTAGTGCTGGGGAAATCCATTCTGTCTTGCAACTCTCTTGACTTCCTCACCATTTACAAGTTCTGCAACTACATTATTTTTTCCCTCTTTTTGGTTTGTAGTTGTCCTCATTTGCAGTTGATGTCTCTGGTTCCTTGTTTACAATCATGTAAGCTTATTTTACTTTGGATACTTCCATAGCTGTGTTGGTTTCTGGATTATGTCATCTTGTGTATTAATTGTCTGTTGTTGTTTGCTATTACTGCTTCTCTGTTCAAAGGACTCCCTTTAGTAGCTCTTTTAAGATTTGTTTGGTTTTAACAAATTCTCTTAATTTCTGCTTATCTGAAAATTTCCTAATTTCACCATCATATTTGAGGGACAGTTTTGCCCAGTATGTAATTCCTGGTTGGAAATTTTTCTGTTTCAGGGTTTTATATATACCAAATCATTGTCTACTCACTTGCATGGTTTCTGCTGAGAAATCAGAACTTATTCTTATTGATTGTCCTTTGGAGGTAACTTTTCGTTTTTCCTGTGCTGTTTTCAGGATTCTTCTTTTGTCTTTGGTTTTGGTAAGTTTGATGATGATATATTTTGGTGATTTCCTTTCTGGGTGTGTCCTATTTGGGGTTCATTGGACTTCCTGAATGGATATATTCTCATCTGTCATCATGTAAGGGAAGATCTCTTCCATAAATCTTGTACAATTCTCTCCGTGGTTTTCTTTCTCTCTTCCTGTTCTGGAATTGGGTTACATGTAAGTTATTCCTCTTCATGGTATCCCACATGAACTTTTGGCTTTCTTCATTTTGTTTTGATCTTTTTTCTGATTGATCCCTTTCCAGAGAAGTATTCAGGTATTTGTCTTCAATCTTATTAATTCTGTCTTCCATTGATTCAATTCTGCTCCTTTGCCCTTTCAATGTGTTATCTATTTCTGAAAATTTAGTATTAATCTTCTGGATTTCTAGCTATAGATTTTGTATCATTTCTGATTTTCTCCTTTGTTTTGTCATTTTGTTCTTGTATTTTCTTATGAAATTGTTCTAGAGCTTTATCTGTGTTTTCCTTTATTTTTGTCATCATTGATCTGTCTCTCAGTCCTTTGAAGGTACCTAAATGTAATTCTTTTGAATTCCTCATCAGTAAGTTCTAATGTTGCTGCTTCTTCAGGATGTGTTCTGGGTCTATATCCTGCTTCCTTGTTTCTACCACTTTATCTTGCTTCTTTGTGTGGACAGTGATGATCTTTTGTCTACGATACATTGTAACATTGTTGTATTTAGATCTCTATTAACTGTTTGTGAAGAGCAGTTAAGGATGAGTCAGGCTCTCCTTGGTGGTTGTTTATCATTGGCCAATTGGTGGAAAAGGAGGTGGCTCTCACTCAGTAAGTGGAGCTGTGGGAGGTATGGGTGTGGTTGCATCATATGGGCATGGCTGCTGTGTCCCACTCAGATAAATACAACAGTCAGAAAACCATCAAGCAAGTGGACAAAAAACACACCACAAAAACACACAGGAACAATCACCAACAAAACAAAACTGCAGTATCTGGGAGGGGGCAATAAGAGAAAAGAGGTAGAGCAGGAGAATAATTAGGAAAAAAAATGTGAAAAATGCAAAAAGAAAAAAAGGAATGGGGTTTATCATGAGAAAGAAAACAGATAAGAATAAACCAACTGACAAAAGAAAAGGAAAAAAATATATATATATATGGGCAGGGCAGGCCAGAGGATCCAGGTTCCGTAGGAGCACACAGACTTGATGAAATTCCTGCCAGCCCACAAGGTGAGTGAAAGTGAGGGATGGCTGCACCTCCGTTCACCAAGAGAATGTGGAATATAAGGGTAACAAGGGGACTATCACACCTTTCCAGTCTTTGGCATCTTGGATGTCTTTGTGGTCCCTGGCAAGTGCAGCCTATTCGTAGGTCCCTGGAATCTGAGAGAATGCTGTCATTTTAAGTTTCCAAAATGGTTGAACCACTTGCAAATTTTCAAAATGGCTGTGCCCTCTGGACAGCTCTACCCATCTCCCTCTTCGCTGCTTCTCCTTTTTTTCACTGGCCACCAGTGAGTCCTTCATGCAGCCCCTAACTCACAGGGCTGATTTTTAGGTTAATTTTTAGGTCCTAACACCACTTGGCAATATCCTAGCTGTCCATGCTGTCAGGATCGCTGACAGATCACAGCTCTTATGTCTCCTTTTCGGTGTTTTCATTCAGGTTCTTCTACTAGTAGGGGTTTAGTCCACTTCTGTATCCTTCCTTTCAAAGCTCCGGACTCCAGGATTATCTTTTGTATCTGTGTTAATTTTTTAACTTTTCTTTGTTGAACAATGTGACGGTTATGTTTGTGTGTCAACTTGGCGACCTGGGGACTTAAAATGGACTTGAATTGATGGCCTGCTATGTGGTTTGGTAATGTTGGGACTGTGCCTTTTTATTTGTCAAACTTGGGCTTGGCAGCCTCAGCAGCCAGCAGCTGTCTGAGTGAAGAAAAGCCTGTAGCTTCTGTGGGCCGGGAGCAGAAGGCAGAGCTGAAGCCCAAGGCTGAGGGGCTTTCACCCAACCCCTAGAGTCTGGCACTTTGAACTAGGACCTAAAGCCTCCAAATTCTAAGAATAAACTCCTCTTTGTTAAGGCCACCCCATTTGAGGTATATTCTTGTCAGAGCGGCACTAGGTAACCAGAACAAAGAGGATCTGTGTCGTTTGTGTGCTTATTCTGCTATCTTACCAGAACCACCGACCATGTGTTTTTAAAGAATCATTAATGTGCTAGAATAACTATGGCTAAGCAGGAACTGAAAAGTCATCTTTCCAAAAGTAGCCAGGAATTGATAAGGGATGTATGAGTGCAGTCCCCTTCAGTCTGAGTCAGCACAAGTTACTTATTTGAAAAATTGTTTTTTTTTTTCCCCCTTTTAGCTAATAGGTTAGATCAAAACACCACCCTGCATTCTCCAGAGTCTAAAACTTTGGAGGATACTGTTTTTAGTTTCTCCAGATATTTGACTTTTGGGGGTTAGGAGAATACAGAGTAACTCCTCTTCATTCTTCTCTCTGTGAACCAACCAAGTTCCGTCCACTACAGTGTCAGACAGGCCGTCCTCTAAGTCTGGATCGTAGTTATAAGACCTTGCACATGGCTTCTCTGATTATCCTTTCATCTTTTCCAAATAGTTGAAGTAGTAGGATTGGTAAATGGCCCTGTACATAAATCTGAGGGGTAACACAGGTAGTATCTAGCCCTGGGGTAGTTCATAACTTTGAGAAGAGTTTTATGGTTTCATAAGGAAAGAAGAATAAGAAATGTAATTGTTCACATGCAAATGATGGATTTTTTATTCCATTAAAATACTTTTGTCTTATCTTTTAATTTGTACTCCATTTTGAGTAATTCATTGAATGTATTCCTGCTAAGTGAAGTTCCACTGTTTTGAAAGTACTTTATTTTTAATTATAAAGCACAATAACTATAGCCCACATCCATCATATTTTTATGTAAATAAATGCTCTTCCATATTGTAGTTACTTTATGAACTTGAATATTTTCATTTGAAATCTGACTGTTCACATACTAAAATACGATTATCAATATTGTTTTAAAATACTATAAAAAGGAAAATTTATACTGTAGATCATTAATTGCCATGTCAAGTTTGGCCTAAAGATTTATTTTTTTTTTCCAGATACCCAAGATGACAAGGAAAGAATTCAAAAGTATGGAGCATTTATACGTACTCTTCCAGTGGTCAATCGAGCAACATTGGCAGCTATAATTGAACACCTTTACAGGTGGGTGGATGCATGAACTTTTCTAGACATTCAAACATGGCACTCAATAAGTTATTATTTCTTAAATTGAAAGTGTGAATAACCCCCTGTGTGTGACTGAATCTTTCCTCAGATCTTAAGAACTTTTTCAATTGAAATTCCTGTGAAACTATCACTTTAGCTTCTCTTTCCATGTAACTAACTTACATACACAGAAAAATAGCACTGGAGACTTTATTAAATGAATCAGAAATAATCAAATAGTATGCCTACAAATGCATCCAGTTTATGGGGAAGAGTTTTAACAGTTATTTGAGAGGGGTATTGGAGAAGGAGGCAGTACAGAGACCAGACTTCTATTGCAGGAATCTCACTATGAGTACAATTGTTTTCTTTAGATACTTCATAAACTCTCATGTTTTTATTATCACTTTATATTTTACCCAACTTTGATGTCAGACCATTGATTAGATGAGGAACTTTTAAAAGGTAAACACAATGTCTGTGTCAGGGCATGACATCTTCCAGCATTTAGAAAGATACTGTTTTTGTTAGGTACCCTCAAGTTGGATCTGACTGATAACAGAACGAAACGCCTGGTCCTCACAATTCTTGCTATGCTTCCACCCATTGTTGAAACCACTGTGTCAATCCATCTCATTGAGGGTCTTCCCCTTTTTCATGCTTTTTAGCAACCATGATATCCTTCTCCAGGTATGGCCCCTTCTGACAACCTAACCAAAGTAGGTGAGAGAATGTCTGGACATTATCACTTCTAAGATAGCATACAGACTGTACTTCCAAGACATATTTTTTGCTCTGATAGTCTATGGTATTTTCAGTGTTCTTCACCAGTAACAATTCATATACATCAGTTCTTCCTCCATCTTCCTTATTCACTGTCCACCATTCACATTCCTGTGAAATGATTGAAAGGACTGTGCCTTGAGTCAAGTGTACCTCAGTCTTCAAAGTGACAACTTTGATCTTTAATGCTTTAAATAAGTCTTTTCCAGCAGACTTTCCCAGTGCAATAAGCCATCTGATTTCTTGGGCATTGATTGTGGATTCATGATGACTTGTGAAATGAGGTCTGAGGGATGAGGATGTGTGAAAGTAAAATTTTAAGTTCATACAAAAGGTTTATTCTGTTTATTTCCCTGTCATCAAGAATTAATATAAAAACTTTAATAGCATTTTAAATGTAAATTTTGCTTGAGGAATAACTTTTGTAGCATACTACATGTCTAAAAGTCTTTTTGAGTGTTTCTATAAAGCTGAATTCTACTATTGTTACTAGGCACCAGTGAGGTGATTTTGACTCACAGTGACCTTATGTGACAGGGTAGAAATGCTCTCTAAGTTTTTCTAGGCTGTAATTTTTAAGGAATAAGATTTCAAGGTCTTTCTCTTGTGGAACCGCTAGGTGTGTTAGAACTACCAAACTTCGGGATAGTAGCTGAGCATTTGACCAGTGCATCACTAGGCCTTCTTTGAATTCTACTAATAATAACTTAGTTAGAATCTAGATTTAGAAATTATCTAAAATCTGTTTTCTTTTCTAGCTGTCTCTCTTTTCCAGCTATTACTTCCCATACATGTAAAATTTGTTCTTGTATGACTCATTTTCTTATTGTATCATATAATCTCTATAATATGTTATGAGGGTTATCATTGCTGATGTCAGATAGATTTGGCTGAAAGTAGAGAATACCAGAAAGATGCTACCTGTTTTTTCTTGACTATGCAAAGACATTCGACAGTGTGGATCATAACAAATTATGGAAAGCATTGTAAAAAACGAGAATTTCAGAACACTTATTTGTGCTCATGAGGAGCCTATACATAGATCAAGAGGCAGGTGTTTGAACAGAACAAGGGGATAGTGTATGGTTGAAAATCAGTAAATGTGCACCTTAGGGTTTTCTCCTTTCACCATTAACAATCTATGATATGCAAATGACACAACCTTGCTTGCTCAAGGTGAAGACTTGAAGCACTTACCGATGAAGATCAAAGACTACAGCCTTCAATATGGATTCCACTTCAGCATGAAGAAACCACACATCCTCACAACTGAACCAATAAGAAATGTCATAATAAATGGAGAAAAGATTGAAGTTGTCAGATATTTCATTTTAATTGGATCACAGTAGTCAAGAATTCCAACAACATATCATATTGGGCAATATGCAAGAGACTCCTTTAAGATGTTAAAAAGCAAAGACATCATCTTGAGAACCAAGGTGCACCTGACCCAAGCCATGGTATTTTCAGTCACCTCATATGCATGCAAAAGCTGGGCAGTGACTAAGGAAGATCAAAAAGAATTGATGCTTTTGAATTATGATATTGGTAGAGAACATTGAATATACCATGGACTGCCAGAAGAACAAACAAATCTGTCTTAGAAGAAATACAGCCAGAATCTTCCTTAGAAGCAAAAATGGTGAAACTTCATCTCATGTAATTTGAACATGTTACCAGGAGGGATCTTGGAGAAGAACATCATGCTTGGTGAAATAGGGAGTCAATAAGATAAAGGAGGACCCTTAATGAAATAGATTGACACAGTGGCTGCGGTAATGGGCTCAAAACTCACAGCGATTGTGAGGATGATTTATGAGTTGGCATTATATCATTCCGTTGTGCATAAGGTCACTGTGGTAGTTAAGTTGTGTGTCAACTTGGTTGGGTCTGGTTTTGAGTGGCTGGGCAGCTGGAGGTAGTTATTCCTTATCATGAGACTGGTCATCAGCTCCATGATGGAAGCTACTGGAGCAGCTGAGTAGCTGCCTTAGGGACGTGGTCTGCTTCCACTATACAAGATGACAGCTTTGAGGAAGGTCTCAGCAGCTTTTTGGTGCACTTGGACCCTGCATGTGTAGCCAAGTCTTCATTCACCATGCTATGTTGTCTGCCAGTCTTAGGATTGTTCCTGAATTTGAACCAGTGGCCTGCTGTGTTGTTTAATAATCTTGGGACTGTGCCATTTTGCTTGTTGGCTAAGGGATGTCTCCAATTTCAGTGGGCCAAGAGCAAAAAGTAGAGCTGAAGCCCAAGGTCGAGGGGCCTTCACTCAGCCCCTAGAGTTGCACTTTGAACTCAGACTTCCAGCCTCCTAAACTATAAGAGAATAAATCCCTATCTGTTAAAGCCATCTCACTTATGGTATTTTCTATTAGAACACTGCTAGAGAGCCAGAGCAACCACTATAAGTCAGCAGCACCTAACAGCAACAACATCTCTTTGCCTATGAAATATCGAGACAGATCTTAATGGGGATAAATTTAGTATATGATAGAGATTTATTGAGAAGAAATCATTGATTAATTGTGTGCTGAGTTCAAAGGAATGCTTCTATGCTTCAAATTGAAAAGTACATATTAATTGGGCATGAAAGAAACATTAAGTATGCAAAATGAGTAAAAGATATCTTTTTGGAACCTAGAGTGCTATGAGATAATACTGTTGAATGTTGGCTGGCAGAAGGTTGTGAAAGGCTTTCTATATCATGTAGGATATTTACATATTATTCCTTTAAGTAATTAAGAGTTACTGATCAGTTTTTTTTTAGAATTATTTCTGCTGGTTGAGAAGAGGAAGAATAGACATAGAGACTAATTAGGTAATAACTTCCTTGGACTTCTGATGTAGGGTCTGAGTGAGAAGAGCAGGCTGAAAAGAATGCTAACATCAGGGGGCAGAAGTGAAGGAATAAAAGGAAATGGTATATTTCAGTTGTTTATGCCAAAAATTAATGTAGCCACAGAGACTAAGGATAAAGAGAGAGATGAACAGAGTAGCAAAGGAAAATGGTATAGAAAGAAGTCTCAAGGAGGAAAAGAATGTTGGATAGTGTCAAAATTTGGATGAGAGCCCATTGATTTAGCACTTATTTCATTCCCTAGCCTAACAGTCCATGGCTATTGCTTTTGTCATTATTGTGGCTAGGTCCTGTCAAGTCTGCTCTGACTCATAGCAACCAGTGTACAACAGAACGTAACACTGCCCAGTTGTGTGCCATCCTCACAATCCTTGTTTTATGTATGTATGTGTATGTGATTTATATATATACACACATATAGAAATGTATACATATACGTATGTATGTCTGTGTGCACGTGTGTGTGTGTAAACTCACTACCATTGAGTCGGATGTGACTCATAGTGACCCCTCTTTGAGTTTCCGAGGCAGTATCACTATGGAAGTAGATTGCCCAGTCTTCCTTCCGAGGAGTGGCTGATGGGTTTGCACCACCAGCCTTCTGGTTAGCAGTCAAGTGCATATGTGTGTGTGTATAAAAAAAAAAAAAAAGATAAGAAACCCACTGCCATTGATTCACTTCCCAACTCATAGCAAACCCTCTTTGGGCTTCCGAGGCAGTATCTCTACCGAAGTAGATTGCCCAACCTTCCTTCTGAGAAATGGCTGGTAAGTTTGAACTGCCCGCCTTCTGGTTAGCAGTCAAATGCCTTAGGCACTACAACACCATATGTGTGTATGTGTGTGTGGGTATACACATATATATGCATATATATATCAAACTTCCTTTCATTGAGGTGATTCTGATGCAGAGCAACCCCTATTGGATACTCAAGGCTGCAAATCTTTACAGAAGCAGATTGCCCCCATTTTCCTTCCACAGAGTGTCTGGTGCGTTTGAACCTTCAACCTTCTGGTTAGCAGATAAATGCCTTAGACAGCACACCACCAGAGCTTCTTAATCCGTGAGTAATACTACTAATCCATGATTAGTATTACTCAGTTCCATGCACTGAATATTTAATATTTCAGCTACAGTGTGGTTAAAGCCACAGTTTCTAGCTGTGAAATGTTTAGATTCTATAAACAGAGGCAGACACAGAAGACACATATTCTGGATGTTTACAATCTAGTTGGTAACAGTACAGAAGTGGTTGTGTGAGGCATTTTCACAATTATCCCATCCTCTATTAACTTCCAGTTTTCTATGCATCTGGTAAATCATATATGATCACACCTGCTTTACCTGTCTCTGCTAAACTGTGCATTTTGGGGGGAGTTTTACATAGTATGTAATTCTGTTACCTTTATTCACTTTTTCACCTCCCTACTAGAATATATGCTCTTTTATAGATAGGAGTACCTAGCTTGGTCTTGTCATATTCGCTTTCTTTGGTGGAGTTTGGTCTCTTTATTTAATCTGTATTTAAAATTCTCTGAATGTAATTAAACGAACAGTCTAGCAGCTGCTGTATGTGCAGTGAGTGACAAATAGAATTAACAGATTTTCTCATTTATCATACTGCTCATGTAGTCCGTTTTTATTAACATAATGTTTCCTTCCTTGGGGTGACTACCGTCACTTATTATTATTATTATTACTTTTAACTTGTGAACACTTTAAATACTCATTATAAACCCAAGGGTTGTGGCCCACTGACTGAGGGAGTTGACTTACTTGATCATATCTGTCAGCGTGGACCCAAAAGCTGCTTTTTCCAAATGCCAGTATTCCTGAAACATGAAGAAAGCTAATGCTCGAAGGGAACTGGCTTGTCATCTAGCCCAGCATTCTAATGTTACATTAAGAAACTAAATCTAGAAGAAAAAAGAAAAAAGAAAGGTTTTATTTTAAAGAACCATTCTTACTTATATCCAGGAAATGTGTGCTTTTCTTTTTTCAGTTAGGTGTCTGCTTTGTGAGACACACTGTTCTACTTTGAATCAGCAAACACACGTGCTGCCCCGTATTCTTTGTCAGCTGCTGTGCACATTCCTTAAAACTGAGCTCAACCCTGACCTGCAGTATGGAACCCGCGACCACTCTGTGCCTCCCAATCGATTTCTTTCTTTTTTTTTTGCCTTGTTTCCTACTCAGACCCTGTCCTGTTTTACCTTTACTGTGTATATTTCAGTCCCACCTATCTTTCACTCTTCTACAAACACATCCTGACTTTTGGCCACAGGTCATCCTGTTGTCTGATATTCCTTGAATGTGGCCAGTCCGTCCTCTAAATTATCAATCAAGTACTGTTTTGTAACTTGTATTAATTTCTTCCTTAGCAGTAGTTTTCCTTATGTTCTTAACTAATCTGGAAGCTAATCAGAAGAACAAACTGTGTTTTTCTTTGAATCACCAGTACTAAATCAGAGGCCTTCAATATGTGCATTTGAAAAAAAAAAATGATAAATGAGTGTTACGGTTTATAGTTTTATGAAATTTTGAAATAGAAGTATGTCATAATGAGCTGTGTTTTTTTCCTAACAGGGTACAGAAATGCTCAGAAATCAATCACATGAGTGCTCATAATTTGGCCATGGTCTTTTCATCCTGTTTGTTTCAAACTAAGGGACAAACTAGTGAAGAAGTGAACGTAATTGAGGACCTAATTAATAATTATGTTGAAATATTTGAGGTAAATATTTTGCATTCTGTCCCTGTTAAAAATAGTTTCGTTGCATATAAAGCTATGTATTTTAGGATGTTTTAATTCCGTTCTTTATGAATATTTAAAAATAAAGGATAGTGTATGATCTCTGTAATTTTATAATTATAACTAGCTGTTTAAGCTGTAGCTGTTCATTTAAATTCAGGCTCCTTTTAAAGCTTTTTACCATCTGGTGTCTGCTGGACAGAATGGTTCTATATATAGAGCTTTCATTTATTTATTTATTTCCTTTTCTGGATGTGTATGCATTAAGTATGTCTACTTAGAGGTGTGAAATTATAAATTTCATAAGTTGAGTAAACACCAAGCTATTAAGTTCTGCAACTGAAAGCAATTTAAGGTTTTACTTATTTACGTTTTATTGGAAAAAAAAGAAAATTCTGAACTATTATTACTATATGTTTTTTACTAAGACATCTTTGTTTTAATTATTTGAGCCTCCTATTTCCTCTTTTTTGAAGTTAAAATGTTCACATTTTATTAGAAAATTTCTAGAATAAGAATAATTTCTTAGTAAAATTTCTTGGTAAAACTGGTGGAAATAAGGACAGTATTTGAAATTGGAGGATGTGGGTCATCGATTGAGAGCCCTGGTGGCACAGTCGTGGCTGCTAACCAGAAGCTTGGCAGTGCAAACCACCTTGCTGCTTTGTGGGAGAGAGATGTGGCAGTGTGCTCTCATAAAGATTAAGCCTTAGAAACGTTATGGGACAGTTCTACTCTGTATTACAAGATCGCAATAAATCAGAATCAACTTGACAGCAGTGGGCTTGGTTGTTATTTTGGGGGGTGAGAGATGTAGCTCCATCCCTTAATTAGATCCAGTACCTCAGTTTTGTCATTCATCCTTTCTGAGTATTTCATGAAATGATGTTAGATGAGGCTATGGGTAAACAAGATGCAATCCAGTGGGTTAATGTAATAGATTACTATGTGTAGAGTTCTTGTATTCTTATTCTAATATTATCACAAGATTCCTTTGTTAGGAGAAAGGAGCTATTCTGATGAAATAATAGTTTGTATATCTTTATATAGGAGTGGACACCAGAATGGTTGGATTCTCTTTGCTCTCTCATCTCTTTTGTATTTCTTTCTATGTGTCCACTGTTTGATCAGTAGCAACTTTTTGCAATAATTCTGATGCTCAGAAATGATATAATTAGAAAATAAATTAATGTGTGGCTTTACATGCTCTCTTTCTTTACTTCTTATTTTATTGTACTTTCCCATTAATGGAAAATCAATAGTTGTCTTCATAGTTGTGCTAATCCCAACTTTAACAGAATGGTGGAAATGTAATAAGCACTTAATGGACATTTCAGTTTGAGAAATGAGTTTTGTCTCTCAAGTATATAAACTTTAAAGAACCAGTTATCAGTCTTCTTGCTTATTAAATCCCCTTAGCAGGAGGACTTTCATTATCATTCTACAGCCTGAAGTCATATCATGAGAAAATGTTCTAGACGTTATTAGACTCTATCTTGTTTCATCTTCTCACCTAGATACGTGGGCCCGTTCTGATTCAGATGACCATTCCCATTTATTTTTCACATTTTGGTATTTGAATTCCTGAAGAGTTACCTGAGGTTGAGTACCATAGTTCCTTGTGTTCAACATTATTAGAATTTCCCAAATTATATTTTAAACAGGTTAAAGAAGATCAAGTCAAACAAATGGACATAGAGAATAGCTTTATTACCAAGTGGAAAGACACTCAAGTGAGTAGTAATAGTCAGATCGCTAAAGAATTAAAATAAATAAATAACTTTCCATTGTAAGTGAAGACATTTGCTATGTTTATTGTCAAGTTCCTACTGGAAGCAAATTAAAAGTAATAGGGGGGAACCCTAGATAAAATTGTTTTTCTGTAATTCTGAAGCCTGGCATATACAAGCAATATACCAATGCATATTAATATAAACCTTTCAACATATTGAGGGAAAAATCAATACTAAATGTTCAAAGTTTTCCTTTAAAAAATAAAATTTCATATTTAATAAATATATATTGAAAATGCCAGTGGATTTCAAAAGAAGCATCTAAAGCCAAAGACATTTTAGAATAAATTGAAATTTCAGCCTCCTGAGTCTTAATGATTCTTTACTTTAGAACTTAGAAAATACAAATTGTGTCTTTGATGCTTTTGCTCTGCATGCTCTTAAATGACTGTATTAATTGGAGTGTTTCTAATGTGGTCCTTGTAACCATGCTAATTTTTGTCTTCAGTCAGCTTTTCTAGATCCTGTCTTCCTTTCTTCAGCCTCATGCTATTGGAACTGTGTGTTCCCATTGCACTGTAATTTTCCAAGCTACCTTTCCTTGCTGACGAATATTCACTGGAACTTCTTAAGGTTCATGATCAATCATCTAATAACAGGGCCTTGATGTAGATTCCAAGTACCAGTGTAAACGATAGAAATGTTTCAAACGTGCTCTGTTGACAGATAACACTCAGAAGATGAGGCAAATGCATCTGTCTTGGTCAAATCCCAAATTTTTGCCAGTCCTGCAATTTCCATATTAATGAGAAGAGAAGGCTAGATATAGGAGGCTTCCATTTTTAATGCCTGGATTCCCAACTATGAATTCTATGATGTTAAATACCTAAGGAAGTTATCTCTCCCGTTTTGACCTAAAATAATTAATACAGCTTAATTAATGCAGTTATCTTTGACACTATAAATGTCTAGCTCCTCATCAGTACTCTTAAGTTCTCACTTTTTGGGAGGGTTGTAATCGTGAAATAAAGGGTTTTGTGAGCCTGATGGGTAATCTTCGACATGATTTATTCTGCTTTTAGAGAAATGTGACTGTCCTTCTGGATTTTTATCTTTCACATACCGATTATACAAAAATGAGTCTCTGCTTTCTAATTCAGTAAAAAATTACCTAATTAAGTAAAAATAAAGAAAAAATTGTGTGGAAAATGCAGTAGTTGGAGAGAAAAGTAGAAGAGTGTGGAAAAAATCTGTCCTTTTGCTTGAGTTTTTCTCTAATCCATTCAGAACTCTTCTGGAGAGTATTTTCTGACAGTCTCTGTCTTCTTACCTCTGTTTGAATTTCTTAGCTATTCTTTTTGACTTCAGTCTATGAGTTCTTTGCGTTTGCTTTTTTAATTTTTAAAATGTGTCCTTCCTGGAGAGTTGTTTGTATAAGCGTAGTAAAAAGCAAAAATGTCAACTGTATCTTTTCTTCCCTAGAAATTTTTGTGTAGCATCTAACATAAGGAAGAAGAATTTGAAGTTAACTTTTCTAAACCTGTAGTACCATAATAATTAAGAAGCCTCTTCAAAACAACACTTTTAAATGTTTCCCCGCAAATCTACTCATTAGATTCCTCTTCTGAGACAGATTTAATTTCAAAATCATTGCTTATCCATTAGGACCGTTAAAAAAAATAAAATAAGAAAGAAAACAGTGATGGATATTATTTCTAAGTAACTACACACCTTAAGAAAATTTGTGAAAAATACTACTCAATGGATTTCTCATAGATCCAGATGGTTCTTTGTTAATTTTCTTCACATTTTCCTGTCTATCTAAATAATAACATACTGTACTGCCTAATTTTCTGGTTTGTATCTTCTTCATTTATTATGTCTTCTAGAATAATGACCCATATAACTTAATGCTTGGCCAAAGATTATTAAAATAGAGACCTATCACCTTATCACCTGCCTTGTTCTATCACTTCATTGCTAATTTTTCTTGCTAAATTTTCTCTGTAATTTAAATACAGCTCTGACCTAATTTATTCTCAAATTTCCATTTTTTGGGCATATGTTCTGTTTGAAAATTTAGTAGGATTTCACTTCCCTTTTAATTATTAATATGATGCCCACACTACACCCTAAAGCAGAATTACATATGGCTCATTTTCTGCTCTTGTTTTGTTTATCCTGTTAACATGCATTCAACTCCTGTTTTTGTAGTCAGCATATTTCAATTGAAACCTGATTTGTTGTTTCAGGAAGAATGAGAGGGTATTCCGGAACACTAAACTCTGAGTGAAAGATTAAAAATTGTGTTGTGATTGTTGTTGTTTATAACATTTGTGTAGATGTCTTGCCTTTCATCAGTCACATCTGAAAAATAAGGATCATCGTTGCTGTTAATTGGGGAATTGAGCTCATTTCATTATAGTTAGAAATAGAACTAGGACTTTATGACCTTCTTAAGTGTCATGTGTATTCTTGCAACATGCTTACATATGTTGTCTTCACACTTGTCTTTTTCTAGGTTTCACAGGCTGGAGACTTGTTAATTGAAGTGTATGTTGAAAGGAAAGAACCTGACTGTAGTATTATAATTCGTGTAAGTCTTGAAGATGGATGCAAAGAGTACTGTTGAAAATTATCAGTGTTAGACCTAATTCATATATATTGAATTTCCCAGTTCCTTAAATTTTATGTTCTATCTCCAATTCAAACCATGATTAATGACAAGATTAATTTTCCTGCCAGTATCCTCTGGAATCCTAGGATTTGGTCATTTAGATAGAGACCATATTATGTGCTTAAGGTGATGTTTAGGATTTTCTAAAGGTTCTGGAAAATAACAGAGCTCAAATATTATCTCTTCCTTTCTTAGCTATTTAGCAGTAAGCAACTGTATGAGCTTCAGATTTTCCATCTGTGAAATGAAGAAAAATTATAGTATGTACAGCATTCATGTAAGGACTCAATAAAGTAATACATGCAAAACACTTAGAAAATTACTCAGTACATAGTAAATGTTCGATAAATACAAATACGACTGATAATGTTAATAAACTCCTACTTCCATGTACCAAATTTCAGCTGCCAGTCTCCCAATTTACTTAAATATTAGATAATACTTTCTTCCTTGAGAATATTGGTCATTTATTTTGAATTAAAAATAGCTCCTACTTAACTCACTGCCATCAAGTCGATCCTGACTTATAGGGATCCCTCCTTGGGTTTCTGAGGCTGTATATCTATGGAAGTAGATTGCCCAACCTTCCTTCGAGGAGTGGCTGGTGGGTTTGAACCACCAGCCTTCTGGTTAGCAGTTATATGACATATTCATTAATTAGTCTGCAGTAAGCATAGTAGCTGGTATTTTAGGGTCTTATTTAGTAAGACTGCTTTCTCTGTGTGAGGAACAGACAATCTGTTGTATACCAATAGAGATTCAACTTTACCTCTTCATCTTTTTTAAAGTCAAGGATTAACAGTCTCAACTTTAGGTACTTCTGAATTTTAGTTATGTTAAATATATTATAATTGCTAATTTGCATATTTAAATGAATATGTACTATGACCATATGGCACTACTTACCTTACTTAGAATATAGAACTTAAAAACTACAATCCTAGGCTTTGTCCTTATAGGGCAGTTTTCTCTGCACTCATTATCTCTACCACAAACCCCCTCCAATAAAAAAGAGTTGTCGTTGAGTCAACTGTGATGCATAGTGACCCTGTAAGACAGACTAGAACGGCCTCATAGGGTTTCCAAGGCTGTGGTCTTTATCACCACATCTTTCTTCCACAGAGTGGTTGGTGGTGTTAACTGCCAACCTTCCAGTTAGCAGCAAAGTACTTCACCCCACTGTATCACCAGGGCTCCTTTTCTGCACTCCTTAAACAGAAAAAAAAAAACCACTGCAATCCAGTCGATTAGGACTCATAGCAATCCTACAGGACAGAGTAGAACTGCCCCTTAGGGTTTCTGAGGCTGTAAATCTTGACAGAAACAGACTGCCTTGTCTTTGTCCTGCAGAGTGGCTGGGGGTTTGCCAGGCCTACCTTTTGGTTAGCATCTAGCATCGGAATTTTTTAATCACTGTTCCACCAAAGCTCCTTTCTCCACCTTTTAGCTATACTGTATTTCTTCTAATCAGTGTTGTATATGGATCATAATGAAATTTATTACAGATTAATTGTCACAAGCCCATTACTAATACTAGAAGAAGCATTCAGAGTACATGCCTTAACTCTATATAGTAGCACATTTTAACTTTATCTTTCTGGTAGAGCCATAACAGTTTATAACTGAGCTAAATTCTCATGTCATTTTAGGTGTAGTCAGATAAGGATTGTCCAGTTTCTGTTAACAACTCCAAATGCTTTTACAAAACGTAACAAAAACTATAATGAAATAGTTTTTAACACTTTATTTATTTCTTCAGACTACGCAAAGCCCTTTAGTTTTATTTATCTCAGATAATCAATATCTCATTCCACAGAAGTATTTGAAGCAAGTGGTGTCCCAAATTTGTAAGAATGGAAGCTGGGGGGAAACAAACCTAACAAACATTATGGCCAGTACTCAAACTTAGGTCTACATAATTCAGACCTGATGTTCATTACACTGATCTGTGTTATCCTTAGAGTAATGATTTCCAAACTGTGCTCCATAGACTCAAGGGGGTCTAAGGAGAACCCTGAGCCTCCCCTAGAACAGAGAGTGGAGTTCCTGCCTTCCATTCCTCCTTCAACGAGAGATACTCTCCTACCTACCTATTTTACAAGTTTGATTCCTTAATATTTTATTATTTTGAGAAAGGGCTATGCTTCTTAAAATTTTGAAATACATGCGGATGAACATCATTGAAGTGAGTTACCAAATGATATTTCTTACTGCTTCAAGTTCTCCATTTTTCCTAGGTTCTATGTTTTCTTGTTTAAGTTTTATTTCATTGAACTTTTCTAAACAGAATGCATTGGAGTGTATAATTAATATAATCCAAAGAAAACATCAAATTCTATGAAATACAAAGATAGACCATGTGAGTTCCCTGTAATGAAAAATGTTTGTGATTTGTATGCATGCGATGTGCTTATGAGCAGGAATGGGCAGGAGAAATGGAAATGAACACATTCTTTGTGAATGAAGTTTTTAATGGGAACATACTTACCCTGAGTTGTGAAACTGAGTTTAAGTTGCAGTAGTCTAATTCTTAAAATAGCTTAAGTTTGTTTAACATTATAACTAAATTCTAATTGAAGTATGCCAGCTTGTTTTTGGCTAGCATGCACTTAAGACTGGCAAAAACAAAAACAGGAAAAATGAATAAAAAATCCTAAAAATCCCTAGAGAAGGTGGTATGCTTACACAGTGGCCGGAGGTTTTTGGACTCTTGTAGAGCTGAGCCCTGGGCTGTCATTGCAGACTCTGTCCTGTGACCTGAAATCCTGGCTTCAGCTTTGATATCTCACCAACTGCTACTTGGCATAACATGCACATCTCAAACGACTAAAACCCTGAGGCCTATTGGCATGGTGGGCCTGCAACTAACTGTATAATTTAGGGCCTAGACTGAATAAACCCAGCCACTGTGAACTCTTGATGACAGAACTGACAAATGAAAAGTTTTACTGTTGGACAACTATTGACTCAGTTTCTGTTTGACCAGGTACATTCTTCTTTCCTGAGTGTTTTCTTTGGTGACTCAGTGAGAGGAAAATACCATTCCTGATTATGTCTTTGTTACAATGTCTTTTTGCTGTTGCATTACATTGAAATGCTTTAACACTTTATAGAGAAGATCTAAACATCCAGGGTTTTTTATGCATAGAGAAGCTAGTTAAGCATCATAGGAAAAATTTTGGTGTATCCCAATATGGTGTATGGATTCACATAGTGGCTATAACAGTGAACTCACAGCAACGAGTGTGAGGATGGCAGAGGTCTGGTCAATAGTTTATTCTTTTATACACAAAGTTGCTATGAATTTGAACTGATTCGGCAGCACCCAACAACAATATGATACATGTTTTTGTATGCTCCTGAGTTGCTTTCAAGTGTATTTCTTCCGAGACAGATTTTTTCTTCTTCTAGCAATCCATGGTATATTCAGTATTCTTCACCAACACCACATTTCAAATGCATCAGTTCTTCTTTGTTCTTCATTTGGTCCAGCTTTCATATGCATATGACACAATAGAAAATACTGTGGTTTGGGTCAGGCATACCTTCAAAGTGACAACTTTGCTCTTTAGCACTTGAAAGAGGCCTTTTGCAGCAAATTTGCCCAATGCAATATGCCATGTGATTTTTTTTGACTGCTGCTTTCATGGGCATTGATTGTGGATCCAAGTAGAATGGACCATTTGATGACTAAAATCTTTTCTCCATTTATCATGATGTTGCATATATGATGTATGGAGAATCTTGTTGCCCTAGGATAGCCTGTGTGTTTGTCTGACATAGCTTCTGAAGAAATTTTACTTTTCTTATAGATTTCACCTGTAATGGAAGCAGAAGAATTGACTAACGATATATTAGCGATAAAAAATATCATTCCCAATAAAGGTGATATCTGGGCCATATTTGAAGTCATAGAAAATGAAGAGCTTGGTAAGTGATTTTTATACTAGGATTTCTTAATTTTTTTCTTTTTAAGTAAGAAAAATACTGTTTTTTTTCCTTACTGTCTTTACAAAAGTTTTATATTTTACTGAAGGTTATCATCTCATTATAATGCCCTTCTACCTCAATAAACCAAAAACAAACTCATTACCACTGAGTCAGATCCTACTCATAGTGAGCCTATAGGGCAAGGTAGAACTGGCCTGTTGGGTTTCTAAGACTGTAAATCATGATGGAAGCAGATTGCCTCATCTTTCTCCCGTGGAGCAGCTTGTGGGTTCACCTTCTGGTTAGCAGCCACGTGCTTTAACCATTGCACCACCAGAACTGCTCGAAACGTGTTCTGAAATACAGTGTCATCTGAGTTTGCCTTCCTGTAATTTTACTAATCTCAATGATTATATAATTATATGGACTTTAAAAATAGAGTACAGAACACTAGATGTCTGTGTTGCTGACTCAGGGTCTTTGTTTATAAGGATGAATAATTTGATTTGTAATACTATTCTAAATGCCACCACTACCATTCATCTTATTTTTATTTATTATGAATAAAGAATTTTGATTTAAAGTTTTAATTTATTTTAGAAAACAGTTTTGTTCTAAGCCTAACAGAACCTTTTTCTCCCTTACTTTTCATAAATCTTAAGTAAGTTGAACATTTTGTTGTCTTTCATTCCAAAGACACCAAAGGATAAATAAAGCTTTTAAAACACCTTGACTACTCCAATAATCGAGTGCTCAATAAGCTTAACATTCTAACGACACCATTTGGTTTTAAAGACCTCAAGGAAAAAGCATAATAAGATGCAGAGTGTCTTTGTACCTTGACCATCTGTCTAGCTGATACCTACTTAAGGTCTTGGGACCCTTTCAAGTATAGCTGTCAAACTGCCAAGACTAAATCTTGCCACCCGCAAGCTGAAGATAGAAATTAAAATTCAACTTTGAAATACCCTATGGTGTATTGTTAGCAATATTACAGTAAGTGTTAGAATGAAATGGACTTATCAAATACTTAATCTTTTATTGTTCCATCTTAAAGTTTTTATTCTTTTTTTTTTCTTTTTATTGTGCACAATTCTTTAAATATTTAGTTTGCATTAAAATGTTGTTTTCTGTTTCCATTCCAAAATTGAATAACTGTGATAGTGTCTGTTCACTCTGTATCTCCCCCATAGTCAGGCCCAGTTCTCCCCATTTGTGGAAACTATTCTGGCAGATGCTGTGGAATGGCTTTACACTCCACATTACTTGTCCTATCTGTGACATTCTTTGTTAATAACCATTCTCTTCCTTTTTGAAGGTGTTTGTGCTGCTTTCAGGGCTGCCTGCATTCTTCTCCTGGTTCTCTAAACACATTTCTTTGTCTTATTTGTAGCCTTATTTCTTCTCCCTACGTGTTTGCTTTGCCTTATTCTAATCTCCTTTGTGCCATTTCTCATTTTACATGTTCTTTATAGATTGTCTCTTCTGTTCTTTGTGCCTGGCTGGCATGTGTAAACTGGTATTTCACAAATAAATTTTTGTTGTTCTTAGCTGCTACTGAGCTAGCCCCTGGTTCATGACAATCTCATGCACAATAAAATCGAACCAGTGTGATCCATCGGATTTTCACTGACTGATTTTCGGTAGATCACCATGCCTTTCTTCTCAATCTGTCTTAGTTTGAATGCTCCACTAAAACCTAGTTGGTTTCACAGCAACATGCACACATCCATGGAAAGATGCTTGGTGGCTACACTTCAGGTGTATTGACCAAGAATTGGATCTTAGTCTCCTGCACGGAAGAGAACCACAACTGCCCCAAAATATACCTTTACCTTCTCTCTTTGTCCCACCATTTTATGCTCTTTAAATGTAAACTAAGGCTTTTCACTGTGCTGTGTCTTATCTTCTTTTATGGTGCTTTTCACACATGAATATTTATATAGCATTCTTGAAGCAAAGACTCTGTCCTTTTTTTCTTTTTAAATCCCTAATGTCTAGCAGTGTGCTTAGTACATACAAGCATGCAATAAAATAAGCTTACTTTGAATAACTGGAGCATAGTTTTGTGTAACTATGTGGTGAACCACCATTCATCTGTCAGTTTGTCATAATGTGGTGGCTTGCATGTTGCTGTGAGGCTGGAAGCTATGCCACTGATATTTCAATGCCAGTAGGATCAGCCACAGTGGACAGATTTCAGCAGAGCTTCCTGACAAAGACAGACTTGGAAAAAGGAAGGGGCCCTCCATTTCTCAAAAAATGGGCACATGGAAACCTTATGAATAGCAGTGAAACACCATCTGATAAATTACTGGAAAATTTTATGAATAGCCCGGAAACATTGTCTGATATAGTGCCAGAAGATGAGCCCCTTAGGTCAGAAGGCACTCAAAATACAACTTGGGTAGAGCTGTCTCTTCAAAGTAGGGTTGATCTTAATGATGTGGATGGTGTAAAGCTTTCAGGACCTTCATTTGCTGATATGGTGTGACTCAAAATGGAAAGAAACAGCTGCAAACATCCATTAATAATCAGAACATGAAAGGTACGAAGTATGAATCTAGGAAAATTAGAAGTTGTCAGAAATGAACTGGAACGCATAAAGATCCATATGCCAGGTATTAGTGAGCTAAAATGGACTGGTTTTGATCATTTTGAACCAGACAATCATATGATTGATTTGTGCAGAGAATGATAAATTGAAGAGGAGTGGTGTGGCATTCATCATCACAAAAAATGTTTCAAGATACATCCTGACGTACAATGCTGTCGACGATAGGATAATATCCATATGCCTACAAGGAAGACCAGTTAATGCTACTGTTATTCAAAGTCATGTACCAACCACTGAAACTAAAGATGAGGAAACTGAAGATCTTTACTGACTTCTGCAGTCTGAAATTTACCAGATGTTCAGTCAAGATGTGCTGGTTATTACTGGTGACTGGAATTTAAAAGTTGGAAAGAGGAATCACCAGTAGTTGGAAAATATGGCCTTGGTGATAGAAATGACACCAGAGATTGCATGATAGAATTTTGCAATACCAGTGACTTACTCATCTCAAATACTTTTTTTTCAATAACATAAATGGTGGGTATACACATGGACTTCACCAGATGGAATACAGAGTAATCAGATTGACTACATCTGTGGAAAGAAGCTCAGTATCTTCAGCCAAAACAAGGCTGGAAGCTGACCGTGGAACAGACCATCAACTGATTATATGAAAGTTCAAGTGGAAGTTTAAGACAATTAAAACAAGGCCACAAGAGCCAATGTATGAACTTGATTATATCCCACTTAATTTAGAGACTATCTGAAGAATAGATTTGATGCATTGAATACCAGTGACTGAAAACTAGATGAATTGTGGTATGACATCAAGGACATCATACATGAAAAAAGTAAAAGGTCATTAAGAAGACAGGAAAAGAAGAAAAGACCAAAATAAATGTCAGAAGAGACTCTAAAACTTGTTCTTTAATGGAGAGTAGCTAAAGCAAATGAAAAAAAAAAAAAAAATACTCGATAAAAGAACTGAACAGAAGATTTCAATGAGCATCTCCAGAAGACAAAGTCTGTTATTATAATGAAATGTACAAAGACCTGGAGTTAAAAAACCAAAAGGGAAGAACACACTCAGTATTTGTCAAGCTGAGACAAGAAATGAAGAAAAATTTCAAGCCTCCAATTGCAATATTGAAAGATTCTATGGGCAAGAAATGATGTGCCCATATTGATGATGCACGAAGCATCAAAAGAAGATGGAAGGAATACACAGACTCACTGTACCAAAATGAATTGGTTGATGTTCATCTATTTGTGGAGGTGGCATATGGTCATGAATGGTTTTGGTTACTTTTTGCTGCTCTAACAGATATGCCACAGGTGAAATGGCTTTAACAATCAGGAGTTTATTTTCTTACAGTGTAGGAGGCTAGAATTCTGAGTTCAAAGTGCTAAGCTCTAGGGGCTGTGTGAAAGTCCCTCGACTTTGGACTTCTGCTCTACCTCTTGTTCCCGGCCCACTGAAGCTGGAGGTATCTCTTCACTCGGTGCTGGCTGCTGAGGCCGACAAATCCAAGGTCAACAACTGAAAAGGCACACTCCAAATGTTACCAAACCACATGGCAGGCCATTGATTTAAGTCCATGAAGAATCCCAAGATTGGCAGACAACATAGCAGACTGCTAAATAATGACTTGGCTATGTACAAGATTCAACCGTACCAAAAGCTCAAGACCTTTCTTTCTCAAAGCTGCTTCTTATATCCTGGAACCAGACTACATGCCTAAAACTGCTACTAGCTACTGCAGTAGGTTCCACCATGGAATTGATTTCCAGTCTCACCCTGGGAAATACCTACATCCAGTTGCCCAGCTACTCAACAAGGCCCATCTAAGTTGGCACACAACCTTGACTACCACAAGAACCAGTGGTGTGAAAGGAAGAAGTCAAAGCTGCACTGAAGAAATTGTCAAAAAACAAGGATCCAGGAATTGATGGAATACATATGGAGATGTTTCAACAAGCAGATGCCGTGCTGGAGTGCTGGAGGCACTCACTCAGCTATGCCAAGAGATTTGGAAGACAGGTATCTGGCCAATGGGCTGGAAGAGATCCTTATTTCTACACATTCCAAAGAAAAGTGATTCCACAAAATGTGGAAATTATTGAACAATATCATTAATATTGCAAGCAAGTAAAATCTTGCTGAAGATAATTCAATAATGGCTGCAGCAGTATATTGATAGGAAACTTCCAGAAATGCAAAGTGGATTCAGAAGAGGATATGGAATGAGGGATATCATTGGTAATGTCAGATGGATCTTGGCTGAAAGCAAAGAATACCAAAAAGATGTTTATTTGTGTTTTATTGACTATATGCAAAAGCGTTCGACTTTGTGGATCAAAACAAATTACGGATAATATTGAGAAAAATGGGAATTCCTGAACAACTTAATTGTACTTATGAGGAACCTGTACATAGACCAGGAGGCTGTCATTTGAATAGAGCAAGGAAATAATGCATGGTTTAAAATCAGGAAGGGTGTGTATCAAGGTTGTTTCCTTTCACCATACTTATTCAGTCTGTATGCTAAGCAAATAATCCAAGAAGCTGGACTATATGAAGAAGAACATGGAATCAGGCTTGAAGGAAGACTCATTAACAGCTTGTGATATGCAGATGAAACAAACTTGATTGCTGAAAGTGAAGAGGACTTGAAGCACTTACTGATGAAGATTAAAGGCTACAGTCTGAAGTATGGATTTCACCTCAATGTAAAATGAAAATCCTCACAACTGGACCAATAAGCATCATCATGATAAATGGAAAAAATGATTGAAATTGTCAAAGATTACATATTACTTGGTTCCTCCATCAACACCAATGGAAACAGCAGTCAAGAAATCAGATGTCGTATTGCACTGGACACATCTGCTGCAGAAGACCTCTTTCAAGTTTCTGAAGAGGAAAGATGTCTCTTTGAAGACTAAGGTGCATCTAACCTAAGCCATGATATTGTCAGTAGCCTCTTATTCATGTCAAAGCTGGACAGTGAATAAAGACTGAAGAAGAGTTGATGCTTTTGAGTGGTGATGTTGGCAAAGAATATTGAAAGAACCATGGACTGCCAGAAGAATGAACAAATCTGTCTTGGGAGAAGTACAGCCGGAATGCTCGCTGGAAGTGAGAATGGCCAGAATTCATCTTACCTACTTTGGTCATGTTGTCAGAAGAGACCATTCCCTGGAGAAGGATATCATGCTTGGTAAAATGGAGGGTCATCGAAGAAGAGGAAGACCCTCAGTGAGATGTGTTGACACAGTGGCTGCAACAATGGGCTCAGGTATAGCAAGGATTGTGAGGCTGGCTTAGGACCAGGAAGTATTTTGTTCTTTTGTACATAGGGTCGCTGTGAGTCAGAGCCAACTTGATGGTACCTAACAACAACAATAGGAGCTCTGGTAGCATAGTGCCTAAGGCACTTGACTGCTAACCAGAAGGCTGGCGGTTCAAACCCACCAGCCACTCCTCGGAAGGAAGGTTGGGCAATCTACTTCCACAGTGATGCTGCCTTGGAAACCCAAGGAGGGGTCGCTATGAGCCGGGTCCAATTCAACGGCACATAACAACAACAACAACTGCCTCAGAAACCCAAGGAGGGGTCGCTGTGAGTCGGGTCCAACTTGACGGCACATAACAAAAAAAAAAAAAAAAAAAATGTGGTGAATGTTGGTAGTCTTTTATTTTGTTTTTTTGTCTATTTGTTTGTTTAATTTTGAGGAAAGGGCCTGCTTAGTTTACCATCTTCATCATATTTGTGAGTAAAAGATAAGTCAGTAATACTGCCAAATTATCTTTGTGTATTGTAAAAGCAGTCAGGACATTATATAATGTATAGCACTGGGCAGGTTGGCTGCAAAGGACCTCTTTCAAGTGCTGAGGAGCAAAGATGTCTTCTTGAGGACTAAGGTGCCCCTGACACAAGCCATGATATTTTCAGTCACCTCATATGCATGTGAGAGCTGGATAATGAATAAGGAAGACCGGAGAAGAATTGATGCTTGCAAAGAATGTAGTGCTGGCAAAGAATGCTGAAAGTACCATTGGTTGCTAAAAGAGCTAACAGATCTGTCCAGGAGGAAGTGCAGCTGAAATGCTCCTTGGAAGCGAGAATGGCCAGACTTTTTCTCACCTACTTTGGTCACGTTATCAGAAGGGACCATTCCCTGGAGAAGAATGTCATGTTAGTAAGGTGGAAGGTCAACGAAAGAGGGGAAAGGCCCTCAGCGAGATGCATTGACACAGTGGCTGTGACAATGGGCTCAAGTATAGCAAGGATCATGGAGCTGGTGCGGTACTTGGTGGTGTTTTGTTCTGCTGTGTGTAGGATCGCTAAGAGTTGTAAACACCTCAACAGTACCTAACAACATTGTAAAACTGATTGTATTGTTTCATCATTTTAAACATTTAATTATTTGCTCTTATCCATCCTTCCCTGTCCAGATCAAATAGTCTTTGCTGCAAGATGATATTCAAATGAACATAGTTCATATCAATCTCTTTTTGGTCATTTGTTTGGAGATCCATGATACTTTGTGTTATTTGCTTGAATAT
>NW_006922096.1:752536-776918 GCF_000298275.1 Orycteropus afer afer | reverse complement strand
GGGGACTAAGCACAAGCCTGCCCGTGCTTACCTAGCTCCCGGAGACCTGGTCCCTCTCGGGAGGGTAACAAGGGAAAGTGTTCAGTGCAGATCAGTGAGTAAGCACAAGCCCGCCTTGTTTCAGTACCTATGCTTAAACTAAAAACTTTATTTTAGGTAACTGTAATTTTTAAAGAAGTAGTTCTTCACCCTGTCATATGTAATATGCCCTTTGCATAATAAATATTTTCTAACATTCCCTTTACTTTTCTGACATAATCTATTTATTTTTTATACAAATGAATAAAATACCCTAATACAGAAATATATCATAGGAAAATATGTACTGCAACATATAAATGCTCAAGCATGCCTAAATAGTCGAAGAGAATGAAAACAGGTTCTTAAACCTGTAGATGCAGTCATTATGGATGTGACAGCTATAAATGCAGAATGATATGATTGTGTGATATTTATAACTCAAAAAGCATTAACAACATTCCCATCATTGTTGAAATACTTTCTTGAAATAGTGACCGACTCTCAGTGAAGTTCTGATTAAGGCAAAGCACCAATGTTATTGGTTTATATGGTTATCAAAATCCTAGAGAAAACAGATACATATTAAAACTATGGAAAATACTTTGAGAACATATCAGTGAAGGGGATTCTAGGCTCAGGTAATTTATAAGTAGGTTTTTCCTCTAAGTTTTGATCTGGTGAAATATTTGTAGCATAGTGCCTAAGGACTTCTACTAACCAGAAGGGGTTAGCGGTTCAAACTCAACAGCTACTTGTAGGAAGGAAGGTTGGAAAGTCTACTTTTGTAGTGATACTGCCTCAGAAACCCAAGGAGGGGTCGCTGTGAGTCAGGTCTGACTCCACAGCAATAGTAACAACAACAACATACTAGATTAAGAACAATTGTTTCTTGATTCCTGGAAGGATGGCAAGCATCTTTGACCCATTGCCACCAATGATAAGGACGACCTGAAACCCACCCTGGGAGATGATATCACCTCTATAGGGAGCTACTCTTCTAAAATGTGCTATAATTTTAATGCTTAAACTGAACTCATCTTCTGTTCATGTATCACCCACACCCTTTAGTTTCTTCCGGGGTGGGAGGTGAGGGAGTTAACTGCTTGTGGGGTCTAATTTAAGTGGGCTTCACTGGGAGGTTTATGAAGCAGTAACTGTCTATATAGCTGTAAGGTTCGGTGTTGGGAGAAAGAAATCAGTCCAGTAGAGTTTTGAAAGAAAGTTTATTAAAGCATCTGCACACAGACAGGCTGAGAGCAAAATGGTGTCAGCCTAGGCTGAGCTCAACAGTGCATCAGCCCCGAGGTGGGGAATTTGGGAGATTTAAGTAGGGGGGCAGGAAGTTTATCAGCAGTTCTGTTGTGGGAGAGCAGACCATGGCTGTCTTGGTAGCAACAGTCAAGATAGTGGATGTTCAGCTGTGTTCTTGGAACTGTAAGCTTCAGTTTTCTTTGTGGTTTTGTCTTTCTTGTGTACCCAGTTCTTAGAACTGAGTTGTGACCACTGTCCTATTATTCAGTTTTGTTTTTGAAGAGAAAAAGTATTAGGATTAAAGCATAAAAATAATATGAGAATTGTAAGTTAAGGCTTTTGTCTACTGATAGCAATATCACAGCAAGACATTTCTTCTTTCTTCTTCATAGCCACTATGATAAGAAGTACTGTGTAAGTTTAATCAAGGTTCTTTCTACTCTTGATTGAGACAGTGTTACTGCCCACTGATTATGTGGACAGGACAGAGACAGACTTACACAACTCTTGGTTTGACACGAAGATTTGAATTGTTGGGGAAGTCATGATTGTATCTAGAAATCCGCTATCACTACTGCCAGAAATTTAAGCATGACAGCTGTTATTTCAGGTGGAAAAGAGATAGCTCTCTATTTATAGAGGGGGGCTACGTTTATTCTGTGAATGAGATTTTCAGCGATTGATAACTTTTACCCAGTTAAATAAAGAACCACCACACTAATCTGTTCTTTTTAAATCATGACCCTGAATTTTTAGCCATAGATAATAGGGAGATGAATTATATTTATTTCTACTATTCCCATTGTACTTAAGTACTCTAGGTACTTAATCTTTCATGACAGATGGTTGTAAACCATCTATCAATAAAACTTGCTTATTTGTAGGAATTTATATTGCAAAACTGTTTGATGATGCCATCGATTTTTCCTACCTCTTGTTGCTTTCTTAAGTATGCAGTAGATTTTGGTGCCATTTCATACTTCTAGCCTTTGGCAATTAATAAATATTCCTTATATTTTCATCTCACTTTTCAGCTGTGCTCTGTATCTAGTGTTTCATACTATGATACTGATGTGAAAAGTATATTCCACATACGTTTTGCAAAGAAAATGAATTATATACCTGTTGATAAGTCTCTTATTTGCTGTGGTATTTTTCATTATACCTAAGAACACTTTAGAGCTACAACTATAGTAGGTACTTATAATACTGGCCCTATTTAACATACTTTTTCTGACATTTGTAAGTTTCATTACCAATTGACGCTTGTAATTAATGTAAGTAAGCTTTTATTTCAATCCAGTGACTGCATTCCGATTAAAAATACCATTCTCATGTTCAAGGCAACTGCAACAGCAGCGTCTACTTATATATAGGATTCTGAAACTATGTTGCCATTATTTCCTTGCCATTGTCCCACTAAGGATAGGGAAGAGAAGGGAAAAGGGGAACTGACACTATTTTTTGCTTCTGTTTGTGTTATCTTGTTCATTCCTCAGAAAATGCCTTGTAAAATTGATACTTTTTAATCCTAAATTACACGTGAGAAAATGTCTTAGATAGAAGAGCATGCCTGCCTAAAATAAAGCTAGTTAGTAATATAGAGTTAAGAGTTTCGGCTTTGAGGTTAGATGACTTGACTTGATTTTACCAAACTATGTGTCTTTTGGCAAGTGCTCACATCTCTGAACTTTTGGTTTATTTATTCATGTGAAATATGAATAATAATTTCTATGGAAAGCTGATGCTGTGAGGATTGAAAGTGATAAGTGATGTCCAACATCCAGCGTATATAATGCCTGGTGCCTAATTGTTATTCATAAATGAGCCACTGCTAATGGAGACAGTAATATCACAAAGCTCTCAAGTAGTAGAACCAAGAATTATATAATACCAGACATAAAGATAGTGCTCATTCTGTAATTATTTTTATGTTGAAATATATTTAATTCTGATCTTAATCTCTATTAATTGAAAGTAATTTTATGAGTTAATAAACAATCAAATATAACTGGGAAATGATGATTTTTGCACAATTATTAGAAAATTAAAATCAAGATTGATATATTGCAAAAAGCTTGTGCTTTGTTTTACAAAGAATTATATTTTGCATGCTAACTTGTCTGCAAATACTTTCTGTCCATTTATGAACTACCAAAGAGATTCATAAGGTATTTTATCCCTCGAAATTTTATTAAGCTTCTATTATGTGCACAACATTATGATCTAAGTGATATAATACTAAGCAAAACAGATTTACCTTTAAGAGATTATGGCTTACTGGCTCCTTTTATTTATTTATTTAAATTAGCATTGTCATAATGAGTGGCTAGTTTCAATAAGCACAGGATGCAGAACTGGCTTCCAGTTTACTGACTAGGGAGCAATGATCTGGTTATTTATACTGACGCAAAAAACTTACTCTTTTTATGGACCTGGAGGTTACTGATGACTTCTAGAATGATAGGGTCATAATAGGAGAGAGCAATATTAAGGAGAGTGTGATGTATTTGGTCTTTTTTACTTGTAATTTCAATACCAATTAAAATGCCATGGGGTTATATATGAGTATGATGCTATAGGCATGTTCTTTTTTGTTTGCCTTTAGCATGACTATTATTACCTAAAAAAGGAAAAGCTTGAGTGCTAAAAGAGGGTGTGAGAGAGCTGAGTTGACATATAGATGGCTATGAAGGAAAGCCGCACCACACCTTTGTGTCAGAGCTGCTTTTCTTGCTTATTCCACTATTCCACTTATGCTATTTTCAGTGCAAAAGTTTGGATTTCTTTTTCCCAGCATACACTTCTGTTGTTACATTTTATTAACTGACTGGCATCTTTTGATCAGTACAGATATTCCTGTGAAGCTTTGATTGTAATTGTAAACCTATTTTTTTTAATTCTATGCTAAGAACTTGTGATGCATCTGAATATACAGATACCTGAAACAAAATGTATATGGCTGACTATTCATCAAGGATAGAAAAAAGGAAATCTCTTTAAGCTGACCTTTAATCTCTTGCTTGTCAGCCTATTATATCAACAGTTAATGTGTAATATTATATTGCCACGTGATGTTTCAGATTGATATTTCTATGAATAGTTAAACATGGATAGACTCAGTACTAGTTTGGAATTACTTTATATATTTCATGTGGAAGTTATGTTTTATAATTTCATATGAATTGACTAGGCAATTATCAGCTATAAGTTGTTCACTAGTATTGGTTAGAAAATATGAGACACTAAGTTTCTTGGGATAAGTAAGCAAAGGGTTAATTTATGCATAACCTAGTACAGAGCAAGATTAATTTTTCTAGTACTTGTAAAGAATGTAGGGTAGAATTAATTCCAAGAATTGATCTCATGGAAAGCATATCTGATTTTCTTTTTTTAATTGTTGAGTAACAAGCAAGTGTACCTACACAGGTTCATTTGTGCAATAAATTTCATTTTATGCTTTATTTCATTCTGGGTGCTAGGGTCTCTATTATTGTGTTGCACAAGCTATAGTTATATGTATTGTAAAGCAGAACTTCTCTAAAGGATTTCTTAAAATAAAAATTGATACCTTAAATTTTTTCTTTTCAATTTGTTTTGGGTTTTATTTTTTGCAGAGCGCCCTCTTCACTACACAGAAAATGTGTTGGAGCAGGTGCTTCAGTGGAGTTCATTAGCTGAACCTGGCTCAGCTTATCTTGTGGTGAAGAAATTCTTAACCGTTGACACAATCAAACACTATAGGGGTAGGTGCCGTTTTCCACATTGCAATGATGGTTGAAAATTCAGGTGGCTAAAGACAATTATTACTGCCCAAGTGGTATTTGCAAATGTAAAAGAAAAAAGTGAGTAACCAAAAGCATAATCTACTAACAAAGTAGAAATTAGAAAATCCTTACTGTTTTAGGAGCTCTGGTGGTGGTGTGCAAAAAGACTACCAAATGCCAGAATGTTCCTGGTATGTAGCCCGGTGAGAACAGTTGGCTAATTTGATGGTTTTAGACAAAATGGTTTGTGTTTTTAAGAATTGTTTGCAGTGCTTATGTGTTTTCCTAATTTTCAGATTGATGATTAACTGTCTTACTGGATTATTTTTATATTTCAAAGTTCCGTAGGCATTGAAGAATATAAGCTATACAAACTGTAAGATTCAGTACTTACTATAATTCTCACTCTTTCTGTGGTGATAATTGGGAAAGCAAAACACAAAATAAAATACTTCCAGTGAAGTTACTTGTCATTCAGCTGGAAGAAGATTCATGTATATGTAAGGTAAAATTAGAAATTAGCTAGCACAAATGAATACCGTAAAACAGTCTCTGAACCTGAATAAGATATCAGAAAATTTTTGTTTTCAAAGTCTTCCATATATCCCTTGTATGGTCGTTAATTGACAGAGTAGAAAAAGATTTCTGCCCTGCCAGCACTGTGAATACCAATCCCCAAAATTAAGGATTCAACTTCTGTAAAATGAAATTTACCACAATTTTTATAATTAATAATAATTTCTCTATTGGTCATGTATTATTAGCTGAGCCCTATACACACCAAAGCTCATTTAGACTCTCTTAATTTTCCTGGGGATTAAATTCTCATTTGAATTTTACATAAGACTAAAGAAAAACTTGAAGACGTTAAGTAGCTTGCCCTAGATCACACAGTTACTAAGTGGTGAATTTGAAAACAGATTGGTCTTATATCTAATTTTAAAAAGGGCAAGAGCATGGTAGAGCTCTTAAATGCTATAAATGTATTTAAGAAGATTAATAGTGACCTAATAGCCATCTAAGAACTCTGGTGGCACAGTAATTTAATAATTCAACTGCTAACCAAAAGGTCAGTGGTTCAAACCAACCAGCTGCTCCATGGGAGAAAGATGAAGCAGTCTGCTTCTATAGAGATTTACAGTCTTGGAAACTCTGTGGGGCAGTTCTCCTCTGTCCTATAGGGTCGCTATAAGTTGGAAATGACTCATTGTTAGTGGGTGAGAATGTTGTTGTTGTTATTTGCCATCGAGTCGGCCCCGACTCATAGCGACCCCTCCTTGGGTTTCCATGGCAGTATCACTACGGAAGTAGGAATGCCCAACCTTCCTTCCGAGGAGTGGCTGGTGGGTTTGAACTGCCAGCCTTCTGGTTAGCAGTGAGAATAGCCATAGTTAATAAGCTCTTAATTAGATCAAAACTAATCTGAGAAATCTCTAATTTCATGATATTTATATTTTTTACCTATATGAAAATATTGTTTATCAAGTGCAAATGATATAACAACCATATCATTTCGTTCTGACTAGCATCTAAGTAAATGGAACAGATGTTGTTCTTCATGCTGAAAAAATTTAGCCTTGCAGACACCATTATTAAATTTATTACCCCTGCATTTGAGGAGGAATAACATCTTCCTCAAACCTTCTTAAGAATCCCATGTTACTAAGGGGTAACATGAAATGTATCCATGGCATAAAACAGCACTCTCAACAAGGGGTAATTCTGTTCCCCAGAGAACATCTGGTAATATCTGGAGGCTTTCTGACTGTCACAGCTGAGTAGTGGAAGAGCCTGTTGTCTAGCAGGTAGAAACTAGGGATGCTGCTAAAATGCACAGGACAGCTCTTCATAACAAAGAATTATCTGGTGCAAAATGCTATAGTGCCTGGGCTGAAACCCCTGATTTAAATCATCTATGAAATCAGTTCTAGTTCTCAATCCTATTCTTTCACTTTAATATTGGAGTGAAAAGAAGTATGGAGCATATGAACCAAGTCCTGTCAACATTTTGAAATACACATGATAGATTCTCATGACTTCTTTTATTTTTACGAAATAAGTCATCTTCTCAGGTAAAATTTGATCTTTGTGGTGAGATTTTTTTTTTTTCTTTCCCCTTAATAATGCTCTCAAATGTTTCTGATTGTCCACATTGTAAAATGTTTGAAATCTGCAGTCAAGGCATACTGTCTTAGATGTTGTTTGAATGTTAGTAGCCTGGTTATCTAACTAAAAACAGATAAGGATCAGATCATAAAAACCAGTGATAAAAATATTTTGTCCAAGGGGGTAGGGAAGGCAGGAACCCAAAACAAAACCAAAACTCACTGCCATGGAGTCGGGTTTGACTCATAGCGACCCGTCCTTCAGTTCTGAGGCAGTATGTCCACGGAAATCGATTGCCCAACCTTCCTTCCGAGGAGTGGCTGATGGGTTTGAACCTCCAGCCTTCTGTTTAACAGAAGGCACTACACCACCAGAGCACTATTAAATCATTAAATGCTATTGATCTTAGGAAGAACATAATCAGCAGTGTACACAGTGAGCTGGCTTAGATTAATCACTTCTGGATAAAATCTTTATATTGTTTAAGAGCAAGAGAAAATAGTATCATGCCAAATAGTACATTGACTCTGCCTACAATGGGTTAGAAAGGTTGGATATTATAATGATGTCTCGCATATCCGTAAGTATCTTCTTTCTGGGGATAAGAGAGAGTCTTTCTCTTGTGAAAGCATAACATCTCTTTAAGACCTAGACAAATCATCTTGCATGAGAACTTGAGAGCCCAAATTGTGGAAAGAATGCTGGCAGGCTTATTATTTTCAGGGATTCCGATGAAATACTTACTAGAGGAACAATTTCAGCAAACTTTACCTCCTGCACACCTTAAACAGGTCAGAAGCTGCGAAACATATCCCTGCCTCTGAACTATCCCTGCCTCATTTTGACAAACCAGTATGCAACTTGTTAGTGTAGCCATAGTTCTTCAGGAAGTTAGGTTTCATTGCACAGAGTAAGGTCTTAGAGTAATACCATAAGCAGATGGATTCACTAGACCATTTCATGGGAGCTCTGGTGACATAATGCCTAAGGCATTTGACTACTAACAGAAGCCTGGCAGTTCAAACCCACCAGCCACTTCTTGGAAGGAAAATTGGGCAATCTACTTCTGTAGAGTTACTGCCTCAGAAACCCAAGGAGGGGTCACTGTGAGTCGAATCGACTTGACAACATGAGTTTGGTTTTGTTTTGTTTTGGTAGACCATTTCATGTTAGTAGTTATGCATTTCTGCTCAAGTATAGCAGTAATTGTTTTAAATGTTTTAAAACACGTTTTCAGCCCATAAAATTTTTATAAATGTTTTTAGTTAGAGCTTGATTTATACCTGATTGTCAAAGCAAAATATCTTTTCATTATGGTTGGTCTACATGTACTTAAATTTAGGATTGTCATTTTCAAGAAGCTTAGCCAGTTTTCATTTGTTTGTTTTGTTTTAATCAATTTATTTTTCCTATAGTTGTATCTAGCAGCAACTTGGAGCTTATAAATACCTCTTATGGGGTGCACTTTGTGATAGATTATAGGTTGGTTAGATATTCAGACTACTTTGTCTCTGTCTTGGCAAATGTCTCCTAAATCAATCACAGTGACCACCAACTCAGAATTATTGCTCCATTCATTATATCCACTACACTGTAGAATTGGGATCTAAAAGGAGAATAATGAAAGTAAATCAAATGTGATTTCTCTGACAATTTGTTAGCACAGAAACTGGAATCATTTCAGAAACACTTATTGCTCTTCATAGCAGAAAGAGAACAATGTTAAAAATTTCTTTTCCTTTCTTAAGATTTTCTTATTCTCAACTGGCAGGCAAGCTGGAAAACAGCGGAGCTTAAAAATGAGAGTAATTGTTTGCAACTACTTTTCCTGTCACTAACAAGTAGCTAACATGGTACCATTTTCTTTAAATCCTAAAGTACCTCCACCACAACCTGTGACGCTGCTCTCTGTACTTGGTATCTAGATATCACAGATACTCCTGCCTATCTCCCTCTCTCCCTCCATCCATCTATCTGCCTGCTTACCTACCTACTTCCCAACCTATACACACATACATACGTGTATATGAAAATATATGTGTATGTATATTTATAGTTATATGTGTTGTTATTGGTAGCTGCTGTCAAGTCAACTCTGACTCATGGCTATATTATGTACAAATGGACAAAACACTGCCCAGCCTTGGGTCATCTTCACAATCACCAGCATGTTTAGTCCGTATGACTATTGTGCAAATCCACTTCACCAAGGGTTTCTCACACCCTCTTTGGCTCTCTGCTTCACCAAACGTGATGTCTTCTTTTAGCAATTTTTCCCTCCTAATGAGGTGTCCAGGAGCTCTGATACTGTAGTGCTTAAGGCATTTGACTACTAACCAGAAGGCTGGTGGTTCAAACCCAGCAGCCACTTCTCAGAAGGAAGGTTGGGCAATCTACTTCCATAGTGATACCACCTTGGAAACCCAAGGAGAGCTCACTATGAGCAGGATCCGACTCCAAGGCAGTGAGTTTATTTATTTATTTTTTGGAATGATGTGTCCAAGGCAAGAAAGTCAGATAGTGTTCTATTGGGCTCTATGACATTTTCACTGGCCAATTGTGGTGATACAGTGATTAAGACATTTTGCTACTATCTAGAAGATTGGTGGTTCAAATTCAACAGCTGCTCTATGGAATAAAGATGAGACAGTCTGCTTTCATAAAGATTTATAACCTTGGAAACCCCTGTGGGGCAGTTCTACTCTGTGCTATAGGGTCGCGATGAATTGGTATCAACTCCATAAAAGTGTTGTTTTGGCCAGATTGCCTGGCCTTTCTTCCTTGTCTGTGTTAGTCTGTAAGCTCTGCTGAAACCTATCTATCATGAGTGATCCTGTTGACATTTGAAATACCAGTGTCATAGCTTCCAGCATCATAGCAACATCCAAGCCACCACAGTATGACAGACTGACAGATGGGTAATGATACACACACACACACCACACCACACACACTACACACACACATATACACATACATACACAGATACATGATTGTTTTCATTAATTGATAGTTTTTTCTGGTTTATGGAACAAACTTTAAGCATACAGTGTTTTTCTTTGGTGGTGTATTTTCACCATTGTCTTGCAAAATCAAAATTTCATTAAATAATAAGTCTGTTGCAATAGTTTAGGGCTTTTCTTGTCCTCATGTTTTTCACTTTATGTGAACAGTTTAAAACAGATATCACAAGTAGGAAAAGATTTTAGAAGCATTCATACTTAATTTCTGCTCCTTCATTTAAATTGTTTTATAGAAATATATGAGGATAAATGGATTTTCATTTGCCTCTAATTAAAAATCAATTATGTGTCTTCAAAAGCAGCATTTTAATTATTAGAAACATTTCGCACCACTGCCATTATTCTAATGAGAAGTTAGCTAACTTGAGAAGACAGATATGGCCCTCCAATTTCTTTTCTACTCCAAGGACTTTGGCTGAGATATTGAGACAGAAAGAATAGAACTTCCTTTAAGTTGCCATCTAGACTTTGTCATAGGTAATCTTACTATATCTTTTATATTGACTTAAGTTTCAGCATTTCTCCTGAAAGTAAACCATAAACTTATAGCTTCTGTAAGGCTCCAAAATAAATTATGTCACTGAATGATATGTTCAGCACTGAACTTCTTTAAAATTACCCCCATAGTATGTGATACATGAGTTTGAGTCTTAATGATCTCAGTGGGGAAGGGAATACTTTCAAGATATAAAATGTAATGCAAATCCCTATGGGTTCTAAATTTAGATTGGTATAGATGACAGATGCTTTGGAATTAAATTTGCATTAGAATAGAGTAGTTCAAAATGCAACTGCTTCTGGCAAATTCAGACCTGGAAAGCAGAGGCATTCACTGTAAACTGACTTATGAAGAAGAGAAAAATTTCAGCAAGAATGATTATGAGTCGATAAATCATGGTTTAGGTGAAATAATTTACATTCCAATACCTATCGGTTTTTTTTTTTTTTAATCTGAAGATGTGTAGGAGATTGAAGATTGGAACTAGCCTACTTTAAGTGGAAATATTTTTCTTGGATATTGATGATAGTCCTTGATACTTACTATGAGGATGAGTGTCCTGATTTCTTCTAATAGTGCTGTAAGGAGAATATCAGTTGGTGAGTGTTTATTAGCTCCCTGTTTCATGGAAGAATCTACTTCAGAAAATATAAGTAACCATAAAGCATAGTTTTTACCTACAAGGAACAGAAAATCTAATGTATGAAGCCTATTTAAATATAAAACCACACACACATCAGGCATTAAGTGATTACTCTAGGATGTTTTTGGAGAACTTTTAAGCACTGGAGAGTAGTTCAACTAGGTGATAATTGACAGCTCTTCCAATGTTGAATGCCTCCTGTTCAAGGAAGTATCATTACTTACTTAATTTCTCTTGTATTTTGTTCTGGTTACCTAGTGCCACTCTGACAGGAATATACCACAAATGGGATGGTCTTCTTTACTAATTACTGCTGCCCAGCCACTCAACGAGGCCTAGCCAAGTTGACACACAAACTTAATCACCGCAATCCCACCCCTTGTCAGCTCGGCACCTGTACAGATCTCTTCACTGGGTGACTGCGCTCCCCTAGTTCCTGAGTGGTGACCTCACCCTCTTGGCCTGGCGGGCCCTGTTCCTCTCCCTCGTGGGCATGGCAGCCCTGTCCCCTCACTCTTGGGCAGTGGCTATGGCTCCATACCACTGGCTCACATGAACAAGCAGCCCCACACTCCAGAACCAAGTTGGGGTAGGTCTGGCTCTGAAACCTAGGGGGCTGTGGTGGTTCTACCCTTGAGGCTGAGGCAGCTCTGCTTCCTGTTTCCTTGGTTTCTCTGCTTTTGCCGATTAATGCCAAAGGCAACCTACTCTGCAGGAAATCTTCCTGCCCTAAAAGCACTCAGCTTTTTTGCTCCGTGGGCTGGCAAACCTGCTATCCCCTTTCAAGCTGTTCTTTTCTATGCCCAAAGGCAACCCAGGACACGAGGAAGCCACCTACCCAATGGCACCTGGCTTTTTCCTCCATGGGCTAGTAAGGCTGTTGCTGTTTAATTCTGGTCTCTGGGCTCTGCTCGTGCTGTCTCTCATGCCATATGCCGGGGTCTCCCTGCCAAGGTCTCAGGTCAAGGATGCACTCTTGTTTCGACATTTTAGGTATGTATCAGAGCAGGACCCCACTCTTGGTACCATATTCTGCTGTGGTTACCTAGTGCCACTCTGACAGGAACATATCACAATTGGGATGGCCTTAGCAAACAGGAGTTTATTCTGTCATGCTTTGGAGGCTTTAAGTCCAAGTTCAAAGTACCAGGCTGTAGGGGCTGTGTGAAAGCCCCTCAACCTTGGGCTTCAGCTCTGCCTCTTGCCCCTGGTCCACTGAAGCTAAAAACATCTCTTCACTCAGGCAGCTACTAGCTTCTGAGGCTAACAAGCCCAAGATCAACAAATAAAGTGGCACAGTCCCGATGTTACCAAACCACACGGCAGGCCATTAATTCAAGTCCATTGTAAGTCCCAATGTCGGCAGAGCATGGTAGGCTGCTGAACAATTACATGGCTACATTCAGGGTCCAAGCCTGCCAAAGCTGTTTCTTATATACGGGAAGCAGACTACATACCCAAAGCAACTACTCAGCTGCTCCAATAGATTCCACCATTGAGTTAATTACCAATCTCACCATGGGGAATAACTACATTCAGCTGCCCAGCCACTCAACCAGGCCTAGCCAAGTTGACACACAAACTTAACCACCACATATATGTTGTTTTCCTATCAGAAAGCTTTATCTTACTCATTCTATTCACTAAAAGTTGTTGTTATGTGCCGTTGAGTTGGACCCAACTCATAGCAACCACTCCTTGGGTTTCTGAGGCAGTATCACTATGGATGTAGATTGCCCCATCTTCCTTCCGAGGAGTGGCCTTCTGGTTAGCCATCAAGTGCCTTAGGCACTATGCTACCAGTGCTGGTGTTAAAGTTAAATGAATCAATGAAGTATTTTATAACAGAGAAAGTGCTGACAAAAAGTTAAGAGGATTGCATACTCATCTCTATCTAGGTTGTTAGTTGGCCATCAAGTCTATTTCCACTTATGGTGGCCCTGTATATGCAAAGTAGAATGACTCCATCCATAGGGATTTCAAGGCTGTGAATTTTAGGAAGCAGATTGTGGTGGTTAAATTTGTGTCACCTTCGCTAGGCCTGGTTGAGTGGCTGGGCAGCAGGAGATGAGACTGGTAATCAGCTCCATGGTGGGATCTACCACAAGCAACTGAGTAATGTTTTTGGGATGTGGTCTGCTTCCTGAATATAAGGACAAGCCTTGTGGGTAGTCTGTAGCATATGGCACACTTGGACCCTGCATGTAGCCATGTTGCTGTTCAACAGCCTGCCATGTTCTGCCAACCTTGGGCCTTTCAATGGACTTGAATTAATGGCCTGACATGTGGTTTAGTAACATCAGGGCTGTGCCATTTTATTTGTTGACCTTGGGCTTGTTAGCTTCAGCAGCCAGTAGCTGCGTGAGTGAAGAGATGCCTCTAGCTCCAGTGGGCCAGGAGCAAGAGGCAGAGCTGAAGCCCAAGGTTGAGGAACTTTCACCCAGCCCCTAGAGCCTGGCACTTTGAACTTGGACTTAAAGCCTCCAAAGCATGAAAGAATAAACTCCTGTTTGTTCAGCCATCCCATTTGTGGTATATTTCCTCTCAGAATGGCACTCAGTATCCAGAACACAGATCTCCAGCATTGTCTTCCAAAGCACCTCTGGGAGGATTCAAGCCACCAATTTGGGGCAAGCAGTCATCAGTAAGTGCTTGGCTGCTAACCAGAAGGTCAGTGGTTTGAACCTATCAGACATTCTACAGGAGAAAGATGTAGTAATCTGCTTCCTTAAAGATTTACAGCTTTGAAAATTCTGTGGAGCAGTTCTGCTCTCCCTGCAGGATCATTATGAGGTGGAATTGACTCGAGGGCAGTGGGTTTGTGTGGTGTAGTAAATTACATAGTGTGGCTTTTCTAGCCATAAGTCTTTGTAAATTCCATGGTGGAATTTGCTGTAAGCAATTGAGTAGCTCCTGATTGTTAAAGTTATTCACCTGGGGTATTTCTGTTAGGAGCAGCATGAAGTAATTTTCTGGGACGTTCACTCTCTCTCAGATGTGTGGAACTCTGATGTTGGGATTGGTTAGTTTGTCACTCTTCCAGCCTCGAAAGGAGCCCTCAGGGAGGCAGAAGAAATCTCTTACTGCCAGCTGAGATGCGAGAGACCTACATTGCTGAGAAAGAGATGTTAGAGATATGCATTGCTGAGAGAGACGAGAGACATGCACTGCTGAGAGAGACACTGAGAGACACACACCACTGAGAGAGAGAAAGAGAGAGACACCGAGAGACATGCACTGCTGGGAGAAGGACTGAGAGAAACTGTTGGCTGAGAGACTCTGGGCTGAGAGAGACTGGGCATGTTCCTGAACTTGAATTGTAGCCTGTTGCTTCCCTAATCAACTCCATAACCTGTGAGTTCTGTGTGGCCATTGCAGCAAATTATTGAACCTAGCAGAGGGTGGGTGGGTACTTATGGAGGAGCAGTTGGTGTCAGGGTTTTTGAAGGGGCTGGAGGGAGACAACATGTCATGTCAGGAACAGGCTTTGGGCTACTGATGGTGATTCTGTTTTCCTCTTGTAAGGTTACAGGAGGTCAGAAGATTCAGCCTTCTTGCCCCTTTGGCAGTTTGGTTTTGGGATTTTAGTCTAATGCTTAATGATTTGTGCCACTCAGGGACCTATATAAGTAGAGAAGGCTTTCCAAAGGAAATAGCATTGCATCTTTACCATGAAAGCTGTGTATACTTCTTGGTCTTGGTTTGTATGCTTCCATGGATTATAACTGAGGCATTAAGGTAAGGAAAATAGAAGATGTTGCTATTTGGAAATGAATACTAATCACACAAGCTAATAGTTAATGATTCACCATTGTTTCTTTGACACAAGTAGCATAAAGGAAAACAGATCAGAAGCAGTCCTAATTTGGCCTATACAAAGGGATACTGCCTGGTTTAAAGTCAGGAAAGATGTATCAGGGTTGGATCCTTTCACCATATGTATTCATTCTGTATACTGAGGACATAATCTGAAAATCTGGACTATATGAAGAAGAATGCTGCATCAGCATGGGAGGAAAACTCGTTACAGCCTGTGATACACAGATGACACCACCTTGCTTGCTGAAAGTGAAAATGAGTTAAAACACTTACTGATGAAGATCAAAGACTACACCCTTCAGTGTGGATTACACCTTAACATAAAGAAAAGATAAACCCTCACAACTAGACCAATAAGCAACAACATGATAAAGAAAATAGTGAATTTGTCAAGGATTTCATTTTATTTGGATCCACACTCAGTGCCCATGGAAGCAGCAGCCAAGAACTCCAATGATTTATTGCATTGGGCTTATCTGCTACAAAAGATCTCTTTCAAGTGTTAAAGAGCAGAGATACCATTTTGAAGACTAAGGTGTACCTGACCCAAGCCAAACTATTTTCAGTACTGTCATATGCAAGGACAATGCGTAAGGAAGACCAAAGAAGAGTTGATGCCTTTGAGTTGTAGTGTTGGTGAGAATATTGAGTATACCTTGGACTGCTAGAAGAACAAACAAATCTGTACTGAGGAAATGCAGCTGGAATGCTCCTTAGAAGCAAGAATGACCCGACTTTGCTCTCATACTTTGCTCATGTTGTCAGAATGGACCACTTCCAGGAGAAGGAAATCATGCTGGGTAAACTAGAGGGTAAGTGAAAAAGAGGATGACCCTCAACGACATGGACTGACAGAGTGGCTGCAGGGAGGGGCTCAAGCATAGCAGTGATTGTGAGGATGGGGCAGGTCTGGGCAGTTACTGTTTTACGTAGGATCACTGAGTTGGAATTGACTCAGTGGCACCTAACAACAATAAATAGATTACTTTCAGGCAGCTATTGTGCCTATTTGGTTTCTACTAAGTTGTAAATTAAATTTTATTGCAGTGCATTTTGAATATGGTGTATAATTATATCAGTAATTCTACTACCTCGAAAGTATAAAGAATACATGTGTTACGAAGAAATATTCTTGACCATTAGCCATTAGAGAGATGCAAATCAAAGCAACAATGAGATACCATCTCACCCCAGTACTGATACCATAGTTCAACAAAATATAACAAATGCTAGTGAGGACTCTGATACATTGCTGGTGAGACAGCAAACGATACAACCACTATGGAAATCAGTATGACGATTCCTTAGAAAGCTGAAAATAGAAATAACATTTTATCCAGCAATCCCCTTACTAAGTGTATATCCTAAAGAAGTGAGAGCCAGGACATGAATAGATATATGCATATCCATGTTCATTACAGCACTGTTGATAATAGCAAAGAGATGGAAACAACCTAAGTGCCCCTCAACCAAGGAATGGATAAACAAACTGGTACATACATGCAATGGAATACTATGCAACCCAAAAAAATAATGTAGAATCTACAAAACACTACATAATATGGATGAACTTGGAGGACATTATGCTGAGTGAAATAAGTTAATTACAGAAGGACAAATATTGTATTAGTCAACTACTGTAAAAGTAGTTTAATGCAATATTTATTATTGCAGGGAAGTTTTATATATGGAAGGAAACTTTCTTTATTCATTACCGGGGAGGGGAGGGATAATTTTTAGATAGGTAATATCTATAAATATAGATATAGATACACAGACATACACACACCAAAGATGATTAGTGGTTACCAGAGGTAGGATGGAGTGAGCTTTTGTTTGCGGGGCACTGAGTTTATTCTAATAACGTTGGAATATTTTGGAAAAGGATAGCAATAATGGCGTGATATGAAAAATATTATCAATATCCCTGAGCTGCAAATGTAGTTATGTTGGTGAATGTCTTGGTGTGTATGTTTTCACCACAATAAAAGTAAAAAAATAAATAAAAATAAAAATAAAAACATACATGTGTTCTGTACAATCAATACCAAACAAAGGAAAGTAGACATATTTTGGAATTTGGAAGAACTTTTTAGATATTAGGGTATGAGTTTTGCCAGATTTCATTTGGTTTTGATATATTTTCAAGAGATTGTCTCACATGGAAGCTGCTTATTTTTGCCCTTTAGCACTTAGAATACATGAGAAGAGGTGGAACTTAGAATAAGAATTATTTTGCATGGTTTTCTGGCCTGAAAAAACAGTCTTTTCCAGCCAAAGGAGAAAAGTGACATATATACATCATAGAAAAAATAGACGCATTTGTTTCATGTTCCCTTGTCACTGCATATCATAACAATAAGAGATGACAGTACTTGAGAGTCACTGTGCACTTTTTGTGTGCCAGATGCTGTCCTAGATGGTATTCTGTTCTATGATATTTTATTCATCATCTCTTTTGATCTGTGTAGTGTTTTTAGATGTTTATTAAGGAGCTCTGATGGTGTAATGGTTAAGGCATTTGACTGCTAACCTAAAGGTCGGTGGTTTGAATCCACTAGCCACTCTGAGGAAGAAGGTTGAGACAGTGTGTTTCTGTAAAGATTTACAGCCTTGGAAACTCAATGGGAGTCATTAAGAGTTGGAATTGACTTGATGGCAGTGATTGTTTTTAGGAGATATTTACTAACACTTACTAGCTATTTAACAAATGGAGAAACTAGGGCCCAGAGGCATTACGTAGCTCCCTCCCGATAACCTGCTGGAAAGTAGATGGAAGGTAGAGGAGCAGACGTTAGAGCCGAGATTGCTTCAAATCTAGATTGTATGTTGTTGCTGTTGTTATGTGCTGTCAAGTATACACTGTCCTAAAACACATACTATACTGCAATCAAGCATAAATCAGATGTTAAGTTTTTAGAAATTTATAAGTCTGTAAATCCTCAGCCTTTTAGACGGGTAGCTCTGTGTGTATTGTTTTCTATAGACTGCATTGTGCAGAAAATTACATCGGTCCCCCATTAATTAAACAAACACATTCTGTTTTGTGTGTGCCAAGCACGGTCCTAAGGATTTTATGTTCAAATCCATGAGGTAAGTTCTGCCATGTATACAACAATTTCATAGTTGAGTACATAGAGGTTTAATGATTACTGTCCAAAGGCTAGGAGGTGACTAGCTCCAAAGTTGGGTTTTAGTTGTGGTGCTGTCAGTTCTCACATAAATTAGAGATGGAAGAACCAAACAAACACTGTTTTAAAAAGCAAATGTGAAATTATTATGTATTAACAACTAATGTATGAAAGAAATATGCCTTGTTCGTATTGAGGGCTAAATTCTATCTTGGACACCACCAGAGTTTTTAGTGTAGAAGCGTAATAACAAATACAAACTGGAGTAATTGGATGAGTCCTCTCTTCTTTTTCCTCCCCTCACCTCTCCTGGAGATCAGTCATTTTATTTGAATTAGGAACCATTGAAGGATTCTTGGTGGTACAATGGTTAAAGCACTCAGTTGCTAGCCAAAAGGTCTGTACTTTGAACTCGCCCGCTACTTCTGTAGCAATGTGCTTCTATAAAGATTGCAGCCTAGGAAAGTCTGTGGGGCATTTCTGTCCTGTCCTGTAGGATCACCGTGAGTCGACATTGGCTTGAAGATACACAACAACAGTTAGGAGTTACTTTTGCATAAGAACTTGAGTATTCAAAATGGTCTGGAATAACTTTTTTGTTTGTTTTTGTTATTTGTTTCATTGTCCTGTTAACATAGGTAATATATGTGTTCCATTGAAATAGATTTGTCTATTCTGTTTTTGTGTCATATATTCCAATTTTTAAGAACTTTTCTAATTAATATGATGTCAGAATTCAATACAACTAAGAATACCAGTTTGTTTTCTTAACCACAGTTTTAAATCTAAAGACCCTTTAGTGAACTTCCACCAGCCTCCCTCCTCCTCACAACCACCAAAAGGGGAGAGGCTTTTAATGATTCAACAGAAGGAACAAAAGACAAAAATGTAGTAAATGAAATAGTGACTTTTAAGGTACATCCCAGGATCCTTCTCTTAGGGAATTAAGTGCTCCAGGGAGTACATTAAATCAATAGACCCGTTAGGCTGGAAAAAAAAAAAAAAAAATTACTTGGTTTTCCCAAGTCTCTTACTTAATAGCTTCCTTTAGCACATTAATTATGTGCAATAGCTGATTTTGTGGTGGTTTTTCTGGGTTGTTATTTTTTCTCCCACTCCACATTGAAAGCAAGTATATATGCTGTGTCCTTTTTATTTGTTTGGTTTGGTTTACTTTTTCTTTTTTTTTTTTTAATAAAAGAAACTATGAATAGTAACTTATGTAACGCATGCCAAGGGTTTATATCACAGACCTGATATATGAAATCAAACTTGTTATTTAGGTCAGAGGGATCTGATAAATATTGAATGATTGTATAACAAGTTCCATTTCATTTTGACAACTTCCAATGAAATGGAACACATAAAATTCTATATCCTAAGCATTAGTCAGCTGATATGGACTGGTACTGGCCATTGTGAATTGGACAATCATATGATCTACTATGCTGGGAATGACAAAGAATAATGGTATAGTATTCATCACCAAAAAGAACATTTCAAAATCTATCCTGAAGTACAGTTCTGTTAGTAATAGGGTAATATTCACAGGCCTACAAGGAAGACTAGTTAACATTACTATTCTTCACATTTACACACCAACCATGAAAGCCAAAGATCAGGAAACTGAAGATGTTTACCAACTTCTCAAGTCTGAAATCGACCAGACATTCAATCAGGATGTATTGATAATTACTAGTGATTGGAATGAGAAAGTTGGGAACAAAGAAGCAGCTTTGGTAGTTGAAAAATATGTGCTTGATGACAGAAATGATGCCAGAGATCACATCATAGAATTTTTCATGACTAACAACTTACTCATTGCAAATACCTTCTTTAAACAGCATAAACAGTGAGTATAAACATGGACAATACCAGATGGAACACACAGGAACAAAAACAACTACATCTGTGGAAAGAGATAATGGAGAAGTTCAGTATCATCCGTCAAAACAAGGCCAGAGGCCAAATGGGAAACAGAACATCAATTACTCATATGCAAGTTTAAGTTGAAGCTGAAAGAAAATGAAAATAAGTTCACAAGAGCCAAAATATGACCTTGAGTATATACCACCTGAATTTAGAGAACATCTGAAGAATAGATTTGAAACACTGAAAGGTGACCAAAGACCAGAAAAGTTGTGGAATGACATCAAGAACATCATAAATGAAGAAAGAAAAAGGTCTTTAGAAAAAAAGGAAAGGAAGAAAACACCAGAATGGATGTCAGAAGAGTCTCTGAAACTTGCTTTGAACGGAGAGTAGCTAAAGTGAACAGAAGAAATGATGAAGTAAAAGAGCTGAACAGAGATTCCAAAGGACAGCTTGAGAGGACAGAGTTAAGTATGGAAATGAAATGTGCAGAGACCTGGAATTGGAAAATCAAAGGGGAAGAACATGCTAAACATTTTTCCTGCTGAAAGAACTGAAGGGAAAAAAAAAAAACAAGCATCAAGTTGTGATACTGAAGAATACTTTGGGGGAGAGAAAAACTGAGCAATTCAGAAAGCATCAAAAAAAAAAAAAAATGGAAGGCATACAGAAAGTCACTGTACCAAAAAGAATTGGTCGATGCTCAACCGTTTCATGAGGTAGCATATGATTAATAACCAATGGTATTGAAGGAAGAAGTCAAAGCTGCACTGAAAGAATTGGTGAAAAACAAGGCTCCAGAAATTGAAGGAATGCTAATATGTTTCAGCAAACATATGTAGAATTGGAGGAGCTCACTCATTTATTTTGAGGAATTTGGAAAACAGATACTTGGCCAACTGATTGGAAGAGTTCCATATTTCTTCCTATTCCATGGAAAAGTGATCCAAGAGAATGCAGAAATTATTGAACCATATCATTAGTATCACATGCATGTCAAATTTTGCTGAAGATAATTCAAAAATGGTGGCAGTAGTGTACTGATAAGAAACTGCCAGAACTTCAAGCTGGATTCAGAAGAGGATATTGAATGAGCTATGTCATTGCTGATGTCAGATGGATCTTGGCTGACAGCAAACAATACCAGAAAGATGTGGACCTGTGCTTTACTGATTCTGCAAAGGCATGTGATGGTGTTCTGCTGTTGTCAGGTGCCATCAAGTTAATTCTGACTCGTAGTGACCCTATGTACATGTGTCCAACAGAACAAAACACTGCCCAGGCCTGTGCCATCTTCACAATACTTAATGTGCTTACTTAATAGCTTAAGTAATGTGCTATTAAGTAAGCTCCTAAGCTTCATAGCTTCCTTTAGCACATTAATTATGTGCAATAGCTGATTTTATGGTGGTTTTTCTGGGTGGTTATTTTTTTTCCCACTCCAAATTGAAAGCAAGTATACATGCTGTGTCCTTTTTTTGTTTGTTTGTTTGGTTGGTTGGTTGGTTTGGTTTACTTTTCCTTTTTTTTTTTTAATAAAAGAAACTATGAATAGTATGTTATGTAACCCATGCCAAGTTTGACTTTTAGAATGGTCAGTGTGTTATGGACGAGTAAGTGGAGAACAAGGTTTCAGAGGAGAGAGGCAGGGGTTCTGGCTAGAATCTCAAGAGTTGTGAAACAGAGACTCCAGTGCAAAGATCTAAATTGCAAGCATCTGAACTCCAGCTCACAAAGGACGTTCAGGTTATGAAATTTACATACTGACAAACTGAACTCTAGAAATCAAACCTAGGCAGAGTCAGGACAGCAGGTATGGTGGAGGCAGCTGGCATGAATTTTATACTGAAGTAAATTCTTCTGGAGTAAGAGATCCTAATGAACTTTCTACCCAGGATGAGGGTCAAGGAAGTAAACAGTATGAGTGAAATATCGCAAAGGCAGGCGTCAAGCCATGCTTCAGCTACTGGAAGAATAAATTACCAGAATGTGTGTAAGTCCCCCTCCCTGTTCCCCAGTGCTTGTAGTTTTCTTTTGTCCCTTAATTGGTAAATGAGTTTCTTCTTAATTTAACATTCTGAACTAGACACATTTAGTTGTGAGAGCTTTTAGAAAGTCTTTTAAATCTTCAGTATGTAGCAGAGCTTAATATTTTGAAGTTCTTTGTACTTTTCCCTCCTCCTTAACATATGTTCCTGTCCAAGCCTTCATTCTAAGTTCTTTAACTATATATACTCTAGGATTTAGGTATTATGCTCAACTGCAATAATTGTGAAAATGAATTTTAACATATATATACCAATAAATTGAAATAATTTTTTTTTTTAATAATTATGCTAAGCTTTTTGAAGGAGCTTTGGTGGCATCATCGTTAAAGCAGTTTGCTGCTGATCAGAAGATTGGAGGTTCTAACCCACCAGCCACTCTGTAGGAGAAAGATGAGGGAGGGAGTCTGCTTCTCTAAGTATTTGCAAACTTGGAAATGCTATGGGACAGTTCTACTCTGTCCTAAAGGATCACTATGGGTTGGAATCAACTAGATGCTGGCAGTGAGGCTTTTTTGTTTGTTTATTTTTCTTTTTGTCCTATGAATTATTAGGCTCTGAACTTATAAATATTTTTTATTGATGGAATTTGAAGGATTTTGCTAATGTGAACAAAAAGCTAAAGAAAAATAGTTGAAATGTATAGAAGGAATTTTTCTGAATTATGAAATATTCAATATTTGTGGCTCATATCTTGATTATAATTTAATTCTCTTTAAATTGCTTTGTTTCTAGAACAGAAGTATTACAATTTTTTTTTTTTTTTTTTTTTTTTACTTTCCTCTTCTAAACCAACTGAATCACTAAGCACATCAAGTGTATCATGGTGTAAACGATTACTGTTTTAATCTATGTTTAATTTTGCCTTTAACATGCACTACAAGTGCATAGACCATTCTTGTCTTGTTTGTTGTATATTCCTAGAATCTAGTGCATAGATCCTCAATTAATACTTAATGAAGAAATGAATGAATATGTGTTTCACTGGATCCTACTTTATATTGTTTATTTCCTCTTGATATTCTAATTGCAGTAAAATTGACCTTTCAAGTCTTTTAGTTGGAAAATTATTATTTTACTTTAGTTACAAGGTACTTGGCAATGAAATATTGTTTCAGATATTTTTCTGTGGAATTAACTATCAGAGATTGAACCGAGAAGATAAATTTTCATAATATGTTTTTCATAATTACTTTAAAGTCACAAAAATAACTAGAAAGAACCAATTAGTATGAAAGTGTGGTAAAACCTATTTTGTTTGTGGCCAGTTTGCATATCATGAATATTAATTGCATTTGCTTGTTCTTGTTTATTTCTGGTTATGATCAATGTGAAGTGATTAATCCTAGGGAATTTTGTTTCCACACTCATATTTGAGTTATGAAGAACTTTCTTGTTTTTTTTTTTTTTTTGCTCTTGTTTTCTTATGATATGTATAGTCATAAATATTTGTTATTATTTATTATATAAATAAATGATTTCCCCAAAAAAATTAACCAAGGGATTATGTTTATAACAAGGGTTCTGCTTTCTAAATTCTTTTAAGTGGCTGTTTTATATCTTTCAGAAACTATAACTGCATATGTATAATTGTGTCACCTAAAAATTTCACCAAGAAATTGATCACAGGCCTAATCTTGGTATAGTGCTCAGCCATATGTTTTTTGTGTATATTATCCAATATAATCACCTCAGCAGTAGTACAGATTATTGTTTCATAGGAGAAGCAGAGCCTGACACCTTAATGACAATATCATAGCTAGTTGACTTCAGATTCCTTTTTCTTTCAACTGTTCTTCACTTCTCAAAGGCAGTTAATTAGGCAGTCGAATACCTACTCTGGATATTGGAAGACAGTTTTAGACTGGAGATATAAATTGGTAAAGTCATACATGATGAAATTCAATACAAATTTGTTCTCTCCAAAAAGTGTTTTTTAATAGAATTATCAAACTGATTTGTAAGGAGGGGACATACATATAGTATTGCAGATGAAATATAGTAGTCAGATGCTCAGTCTTAGCAATTTTGCCTTTCTTACCTTTTTCTGATTTGAATTTATAAGATTTACTCAAATGCATTAAGAATGGCTGGTTTCCTGTGTCAGAATCATATACACACACACACACACACACACACACACACACACACACATATAGGAGCTCTGGTAGCATAGTGCCTAAGGCACTTGACTGCTAACCAGAA
>NW_006922096.1:744310-751909 GCF_000298275.1 Orycteropus afer afer | reverse complement strand
TATTTATTTTGTTGTTGTTATGTGCCGTTGCATTGGACCTGTCTCATAGCGACCCCTCTTTGGGTTTCCGATGGAGCAGTATCACTACGGCCATAGATTGCCCCATCTTCCTTCTGAGGAGTGGATAGTGGGGTTGAACTGCCAGCCTTCTGGTTAGCAGTCAAATGCCTTAGGCACTATGCTACCAGAGCTCCCTCATTATCTAATCAATATTTTTAAATTGTGACAATTCGTATGTTTTTTGTGCTGAATTTTTATAACCTGTGTACTTTATGTGAATAGCGCATTGCAGTTCAAACTATCCACATTTCAAGTGCTCAGTAGCCATTTGTAACCGGTGGCTGCCATACTGGATGCACAGTGTATTTAATATAAATAGCAGTACTGTTCTGGTGTATGATGTATTGCAAGAAATTAATCTTGGGTTTCCTAGTGGTAGAAAACAAGATTTTACTTTATATTATCAAAACTAAAAAACATGCAAATATTTATGTTATATACCAAACAAGTAAAAATGTACATAACATAACTTACTAAAGTGATTGCTGTGCTTTATAGAGAGGAGTACCCTGGAAAGTATCAAAGAGGGAGTTTTGAAAATCAAAGAAGAACCATCTAAAATACTATCTGGAAACAAGTTTCAAGACCGATACTTCGTTTTACGAGATGGGTATCTATTTATGTACAAGGATTTGAAGGTATTTATATATGAAATACTTGTGTTTGTATACATTTTTATTTCTGTGGGTGTTGGCATTCTTATTTTGTACTACTCTCAACACTCTTGCCTTTCTTGCCTTTTTCTGAAGTCACAGCCTGGTAGTAAGTAAATGCATATAGTAAGCTGATGCTCTCATTCAGCCTTCTGCTTATGACATCCATGCTTTCAGTAGCGCACTGAAGAGTGTCCTATGTCCTCTCTAAGCATCTCGCATTGAGAATGACTTTAGCCCTCAAGAAAAATCTAAATATTTGGTACATAAGCTAGCCTGTAGGTCAACGCAGTGAATAAAATTATGAGACAATGTGTCATACCCTAAGACAAAAGTAGCTTGAGTTTAGTTAATGGAAATTCATAAAAGCTGGAACAAAAGAGCCAAAACCCACAAGTTAAAATTAATGTTACTAATATATTTCTTACACATTTTAACTAATTGGCTCTTGTAATGTCACATTTATTAATTGTATCTTCTTAATATTCCCATAGGTTTGAAGTAATTAATAAAAAGTTTTATTAAACAATTGTCAAATGGAGAAGGGGAGTAAAGATGAACAATGGGGAAGACCCAAGTGATTTAGCTGGAAGATTGTTGAACTCAGCATCAGAAAATCTTAGCTCTGTTAAGATGCATTATGTGAACGCTTAACCTCGCCACCTAAGTTTCTTAATCTGTATTACGGTGATGATAGTAGGGGTCCTCCGTACCAGGTGGTTTTGATGCTTAAATAAGAATATATTTAAATATTGTTTTTAAACTGAAACATGTAAAATGTTGTATAGCAACCTTAGTATGCTTATCAATAAGCACCATTAAGGTATGAATAGGCACACCACGGACAGAGAAATATATTCACACAGACACACACACACACACACACACACACACACACACACACATATATATGTCTGAAAAAGAACTCATATCTAAGTTATATAAAGAAATCTCCTACAAATAGACTATAAAAAGACAAACCAGTCTGAGATAAGGTGTGTTAGATTAGGAATGGCCTATAAGCCATTGAAACAAAAGTTCTTAGCATGAATAGTCATCATGGAAATGCAAATTAAAACCACAGTGTGATACTATTTTACACCCATTGGTGTAACTAAGGGGATCATTGGGTGGTGCAAATGGTTACACACTGGGCTACTAACCAAAAGGTTAAGGGTTGGAGCTCACCCAGTGTTGCCATGGAGGAAAGACCTTGCGATCTGCTTCCAGTGTAATTTGTGCTGTGAAATATGTGGAGTCACCATGAGTCTGAATCAAATTGATGGGAACTGGTTTAGTTTTTATTTTTGATATGATTAAAATAGGGGCTCTGGTAGCGTAGTGCCTAAGGCACTTGACTGTTAATCAGAAGGCTGGCGGTTCAAACCCACCAGCCACTCAGAAGGAAGGATGGGCAATCTACTTCTGTGGTAATACTGCCTCAGAAACCCAAGGAAGGGTCGCTATGAGTCGGGGCTGACTGACGGCACATAACAGCACAACAACAACATGATTAAAATAAAAAAGACTGACAGCACCTTAATGTTGACCAGAATGTAGATAGCAAGAACTCTCAAACTTTGGGTGGAAGAGCAAAATCACACTATCACTCGGGAGAAGAATTGAGCGGGTCTTTTTTTGTTATTGTTCTTTCTTTTTGTATGAAGTCGTTCATATGTTACCTCATGACCCCATTAGTTTCACTGCTAGATTTTATATACACAAAAAAATACATGTACAAGAATGTTGATAGCACTTTATTCAAAAACACAAACCTGAAAATGTTCCACATACCCATCAGTAGGAAAATGGTTCACTCAAAGACAGTAAAATTGTGAACCCTGGAAAAGCAAAGCAATTCTTTAAAGTTCCGGCTCTCACAGTTTTATTGTAGTAGTAATAGTGTTAGTGCTGGTCTTTAGTAGTGGTAATAGCAAAATAGTCACAGTAGCAGTAGCATATGTTCAAGGCCTTAGTCTGTGCCAGTCAGACTTCTGCTCATTTAACTTGGCTTATCTCACTTTAAGGAGCTCTGGTTTCACAGTGCCTATGGCATTTGCTGCTAACCAGAAAGTTGGTAGTTCAAAACCCACCAACTGCTCAGTGGAAGGAAGATAAGGCAGTCAGTCTACTTTCATAGATTTACCTCCTGGAAACCCAGTGAGGGTCCCTATGAGTCAGAATCAACTCAATGACAGTGTTTTTTTCTTTTCTTTTTTTTTTGGTTTTGTCTCATTTTATCTTTACAATCACCATGTGAAATCTTATTATCACTCCCACCTTAGAGATAAAGAAATTGAGTCACAAAAACATTGTATAACTTCCCCAAGATCACATAGCCAGTATGTGATGGAGCCAGGTGTCTAATCCCCAAAGGCTCTATTCAAGGACTTACTAAGGAAATTTATTTTGCATTATTTTAGCTTGGTGTTTGTGCTACAGAATTTTATTCGAAAAGTTTCTTAAAATTTAAATAGTACCAAATACTTTCAAATGTTAAAATGACACAATTGAGTATTGTATGGTGTTTTCCCTTAAGCAAGAAACCCTGATGGCACAGTGGTTAAGCACTTGACTGCTAACCAAAACGTGAGTCAGAGTCTCACCTTCCTCAGTTTTGAGGAGCATTCTGGTTGTATTTCTTCCAAGACAGATTTGTTCATTATTTTGGCGGTCCATGGTATATTCGGTATTCTTCCCCAACACCGTAATTCCTATTACAGCCTTGGAAACCCTGTGAGGCTGTTTTACTCTCTCCTAAAGGGTCACTATAAGTTGGAATTGACTGTGTCACCAAGTTTGTGTTTTGCTTTCCTTAAGCTGACATAAGCTTTAAAATCAGGCACAGGAAGCCTGTGAAGGAGAATCGACTCTTATACATAGGTTGTTCTTATAAGTGAAATGAGAAATCTCATACCCCTTAGCAGAATATGTTTTTAAAATGTTATCAGAATTTATATCTTCTTCAAACGATAGTCCTGCTCAGTCTAAAGACAAGTCATGTAAATTGACAGACAGTGACAGCATCAAGAGATTGCCCAAAGGACAGTGCTGTTTAAGGATACTGAACATTTTTTTTTCTTTCTTTTTTATTTTTTAATCGCCATTACCTCAGGTTATGGGATTATAGTCTAATTATTTAGAGTTAAAAAATATTTGCACATTAGTCGGAATAAGTGAATGCAACTGATAACTTTAATTTTCACATTAAAGCGTGCAAGTGAGACAAGTTTTCCTTGAATCTGAAACTGCTATTTTTATCAAGAAATTATTTTCTTTTCCTGGTTATTTTTCTATTTACTGATCTCTTCCTATGTTATCGATGGTCAGTCATTGGCAATGTTAATGCTTCAAATGAGTTTGCAATAGATAAATCAATAGTAAAATGCCCCAACTTACTTCAATTTGGCTCTGGTTTTGGGAGTTGCCATTAATATGTGTGTGCTTGAATAGATGTAGTGAGTGAATTGCTGAGAAGGAAGTAGAAGTTACAAATTGAGAAGTGTATTGAAAGAGACTGTGTGTTAATTAGAGATAATTTATGAATGCTCATTAACAACAAATTAGGGTATTGCACAGGGGAAGATATATTTTCTTTGAGGAGTTTTACTTGCATAGAAAATGTTAATTAAAATATTTTTAGACTTGATTTAAATAAAAGGTGAGAGGTTTCAAAGAATATTACCATTGCACTGTTAATGGTGTGAATAAGCAAATGGCTAAGGGGTGTTCTCCAAAGATACATGTGCTATTAAGCAAAGCCCTTTTAGTTGCAAAACTATTTCTAAGCACACGAATTTAATTGGCTTACTTAAAACCTTTATTTTGAAATATAGTGACTGAGACAACACACTCCAGATTTCATAATACTCCACTGCATTGAACTTTTGGAAGAGATTTTCCTGGATATACAAATCTCAGAAGACCAGATTGTGAGAGGTGAACATAAAGTGTCTTGCAAACAAGATTTCCCCCTGTAAATTTTCTTTTAGGACCTTTATGTTCTTGTTAGTAGTTGCCCTCCAGTCACGGCATCCCCAGGTGTAGAACAGAGCTGCTCCACAGGGTTTCAAGGCTGCTCTCCTTTTAGAAGCAGATGACTAGTCCTGTCTTTGGAGGGGCCTCTGGATGGATTCCAACTGCCAACTTTTAACTAATATTTGCTCGAGCGCTTGACTTTTTGTGCCACTCAAGGAATTCATACTTACTTGCGTATCAGGGTTTAATTTGTCATAGATATGATATCATAAATGCATATTTAAAAGAGAGATTATTCAATAAATAAGGCTAACATAGTTGTTAACAAAAACTTTTAAATTCTCACCTATAAACCAGACCAAAGTACTGCCACCAAGTCGATTCTCACTCATATTGACCCCCCCCCCCAATTGGGTTTCCAAGGCAGTAAACCTTTATGGAAGTAGATTGTGCCATCTTTCTTCCAAGGAGCTGCTGGTGGGTTTGAACTGTGGAACCTTCTCGTTAGCAGTCAAATGCCTTAGGCATTATGCCACCAGAGTGCCTATAATATACATAAAAAACTTTCTAAATTGATACAAGATTTACAACTTTATATTTAGCAAGCTTTAAAACTACATGATCATTTCCTTCAGTATTTATCAGCTATATGGGAGAATTTTAAACATGATGAAAAGGTAAGGAAGTACAAAAGAGAAGATCAAGGTATTTGAATTCATAAAAATAATGAAAGTGTGCAACTAGCAAACTTAAGGTAAACAGCAATTTGGATAGACTATTTCATTAAAGAAGACAACAAATTTTCATATGTAATATATAAAGAACTAATGCAGACAAATAAATGAAGACATGGTTAATTTTTTGATCAGGTCAAAACTGAAAATGACTACCAAATACATGAACACATTTAACTGTAAGTAAATCAATTGAGCCACAATCTCATTCAGAACCCTGTTCCTAGCTTTTCACTCAGTTATTCCATTTCTGGAAATCTAGCTACTCAAGATAGAAAAATCCAAACTGTTTTAAAATAATATTATCTACAACAATAACAATAGCAAAGTTATTGATGATAATGATTAGGAGTAAATTCACCAGGGAAACCTCAGGCCTTTTAACCACTACTACAGAAGCCATTAGTTGCCAAAACATTATTCCTGATCTTCCTGGATATTTTTTCTTCTCTGTTTTCGCTGTATACTCCTAATCCATTTCCTCCATAGAAATATTTTTAATTTGGTAAACATATTTTCCACCCTTTACTTTTTAAATTCAAGACAGCTTTCATAAAGAGAAGCGTACTAATACTTTAAGTTTCACAGAATTTAGTATCACATTGAGGTGCATATGTACTAAGTGGACTTCTGTGTGTTGTGTTGTCATGCAATCCTAACTACTGTCTAGATTGCTGTTTTTATGAAGTAATGTGTTTAAAATTCCTAGAAAGAATGGTCTAGATGGTGGTTATGATTGCATGACAACAGAAAAGTCCACTTAGCATCATACATACCTTAATGAATTACCAAATTCCATGAAGGTTAAAGTATTTATATTTTGTATTTCCAGTAAATTTACTATATGCCAGTTACTAAACTGAAGAGCCACTCCTCGGAAGGAAGGTTGGGCAATACTACTTCCATAGTGATACTGCCTCGGAAACCCAAGGAGGGGTCGCTATGAGTCGGGGCCGACTCAACGGCAAATAACAACAACAACAACAAACTGAAGAAGTTCTGATTGCCTAGTGGTTACGGCATTTGGCTGCTAACCAAAAGTTCAGTACTATGAACCTACTAGCTGCTCTGTGGGAGAAAGATGTGGCAATCTGCTTCCATAAAGATTTACAACCTTGGAAATTCTATGGGGCCAGTTTTACTCTGTCCTATAGGATTGCTGTGATTCGGAATTAACTCAGTGGCAGTAGGTTTGGTTTTGGCTTTTATTACAGGGCTTTTTATAGACATTTTCTCCTTTAATCTTCACAATAACCTTTCTTCTCATTTAATAGTCACAGTAACTCTGTGAAACAGTTGGTATTTTTAATCACTGTGTATACCTGAAAGGAGCTCTGGTGTTGTAGTACTAAGGCATACAACTGCTCACCAGAAGGCTGGCGGTTCAAAATCACCAGCCACTCCATGGAAGAAAGACGGGGCAATCTACTTCCTTACAGATTTACTGCCATGGAAACCTAATGGGGGTTGCTCTGAGTTGGAATCGACTTGACGCCACTGGGTTATGTATATAGGAGCCCACGTTGCGTGATGGTTAAACACTCAGCTGCTAACCTAAAGGTCAGCAGTTTGAACCCACAAGCCATTCCCAGGGATCTAACAGTCTGTTCCTGTAAAGATGTCAGTCTAGGAAACCCTATGGGGCAGTTCTACAGTGTCGTATAGGGCTGCTGAGAATCCATGTCAACTTGATGGTGTACAACAACAACAACAACAACAAAAGTCATTGCCCTTGAGTTGGATCCAACTCATAGAGACCCCTCCTTGGGTTTCTGAGGAGGTATCAGTACAGAAGGAGATTGCCCAGTACAGAAGGAGTGGTTGGTGGATTTGAACTGCCAGCCTTCTGGCTAACAGTCAAATGCCTTAGGCACTGCACCACCAGAGCTCCCTACAACAAGAACCATATGTACAAACAAGAAAATCCAGTTTAGAAGAAGTAATGCGAGTTACACACTAGTAAATAGTAGAAAGGCTGATTTGCACCCAGATCTCTCTGACCTCAACCCTTTGCTCTTAGTTATAAATGCAATCTACCTACAAGTTTAAACCAGAGATTTACTTGTGAGTTTTGGGGATGGTGGGAATGGTTGTGTTATAATATCTACATAGAATCTATTGTAAGGTATCTAAACATAAATAATAAAATATGTGTGGTTTTGATATTAAGTTTT
>NW_006922096.1:737975-744145 GCF_000298275.1 Orycteropus afer afer | reverse complement strand
TCAGGTTGGACCCAACTCATAGTGACCCCTTCTTGGGTTTCCGAGGCAGTATCACTACGGAAGTAGATTGCCCAACCTTCCTTCCGAGGAGTAGCTGGTGGGCTTGAACCACCAGCCTTCTGGTTAGCAGTCAAGTGCCTTAGGCACTACGCTACCAGAGCTCCCTCATGAATTATTTGTGATTATGATTTTCATTAAAATAATTAGTTGATATGGTCCAGTGTGTTACCATACATGTTCATAATCTGTTTTCCATAATTCTGAAATCCAAAAAGCAGTGAAATCGTAACTCATTTTGTGATGAAACTTGGCCAAAACTAACATTTGGATATTTATAATCTTTTTTTATTTCATTTTGTATGAAATGCTATGCATTTTACTATAGAAATATGAATATAGTTGAATATGAGAAGCTGCCCCAGAAAATACTGGTTAAATATAGTAGAGTTATAAAACATATGATATGCACTATATTGTATTTTTTAAATAAAACATATGAATTCTGATACATCTTTGGTCCCAAGTGTTTTGAATAAATAATTATAGACTTGTATGCATGTTTATTATTGTAGGTACATGTATACACATACTCACATGTAAACTGTACATATAGAGAGATATCCAGAATTTTATATTTAAATTTTTAACTGTAAATGAAGCAAACTTCATTAACTAAAAACTTAGTATTTCATGTGTGAAACACTGGAGAAACTAAGCAATTCTCAACTTAATCATTAACACCTAGGGAAGCATAAAAAAACTTATAAGATTTATCTAACTGCATTTTTTTTTTTTTTTTTTTTTATACTTACAGAGCAGTAAACATGACAAAATGTTTTCTCTCAGTTCAATGAAGTTTTATCTTGGAGTGAAAAAGAAAATGAAGCCTCCAACAAGGTAAACTTTGAAAGGGAAGGATTATGGAAAATAAGAAATTATGGGGAAATATGTCTGAGCATTTAGGGTTCAGAGACATTGGTCTACTTTCTTACAAATTAAGTTTTAGGCAAATTACTTAAGTTGCCTTTTCTATGTCAGGGACTCTTATAGAGCAAAGGAACCTATGTGAGTAGATAAGGAGTGGTGGCATTCCCACTGTGACTCAGGTCATGCCTTTGGGTGATTGCGGCCTCCCCTGGATGAAGCCAAGAAATCTCCAAAGGACCCCACCTGCTGGGAAGCACCTGGACTCCTCTGCATCCTGTCCCTTGATCGCTCATGGCCTGGGGCACAGACAGCATATTTCAGCCAACTGGGCACCTAGTAAAGCAGATGATACTATCCGTCCATGTGTTGCCTGGCTTCTAGAAAATTCTGGTCCTGGCTCTGAATGTGTTATTGTGGACACACTCAATTCAAACAGCCACTTTCGGTACTGAATACAGATCATATAAAGGTTGGAGAGAAAATGGACCCCACTTCAAAGTAATGTGCTTCTTAAAATTTAATTCACCCACAGCATTCAGTATATACCATACCATCATATTACAGATGACCTTGATTAGCTTCTGTATGTTTGCATTAATATTTTTCCTTTTGTGGTGAAATGTTTTAATGAATTGATATACTTCCTTTTCCAGTCATATTCTGAAAACTTCATCGTTTTTACCTCCATACTTCATTTCTAAGCCAAGTACCTATCTATACCTGTGCTGCAGTGAGCACTATCATTAACTTACCTCAGTATCAGTAGGTCTACATGTATATTATCTCATTTTGGTCAGTTTCTCAGACTTTTGTTTTTATTCAGTCAAGAGTATCTTCTCAAAGACTTCCTCCTCTGTCCCATAATATTGTGGGGCTCCTAGCCTCTGACTTCCTTCAGCCTAGCTAAATTTGTAGCCAAATCCTTCAACACTTAGTACGCATCTATAGACAAGTTATAACCATTCACTTACCGGTAGCTTGTGGAAATCTATAGTATTAAGCATTTCTGCCATTAGCTATTGCCTCTTAAACGTCTAATTTTGTTTTCAGTTTTGTAAGTTTTATTATTTTAATGTTTGTGATTTTTTTTTTTTTTTTTCCTCGTGATACAGTTGGGGATTGACAGCATATTCTGAAAAACATCACTGGTAAGTTAACAGCTGGAAGCTTTTGGATTTGATATATTGGTGACAACTTCTGTAAAAGGCTAACTTTACTCTTTGGCACAGAGAACCACAGACAAATGTTTCACCTAAGTGAAGCTGAAATCTTTTCCAAATACCTTGAATCTAAGAACAGCAAAATAAATTTCTGTCCTGGTTTAAGTTTCTTCTAACCTCTTGTACTGTATTCTGTTTCCCAGTGCCTTTTAAGAAAAACACATCTAATTTCTTCCATACTTATCATACAAATATAGATTCCCAGATTTAATGTGATAAAAAGCCAAAATTTATTTTTAGAAAAAAAGATAAGAACTAGCTAAAACTCAGTTTAAAAAAAAAAAATGCATATCCTCGTTTTAAACTTATTCATTCCATATATGTACTTTTTTTTCCATTGGTGTTAACCACTTTTCCACCAATTTCCCTTGAGACTGTACTAGGTTTCCCTTTCAGCGTTACCTGCCTGCATCTGGTTAGTCAATAAGTCTTGTCGATTCTGCCTCCTATTTCTCTCAATCCACCCCTTCATCCCTGTGGTCATACTTTCATTCACATCTGCTTGGATTATTCCAGTGCCCACTAAGTGCTCTTTATGCCTCTGACTTGGTTTATGTTTCCAATACATTCTTCCCCCAGTCGCCAAAAACATATTTCTAAGTATTAGGGTTCTCTCCTGCTTTAAAACTTCTTTGAATCCTCTACCTATAGATTGAAGCCAAATATTCTTGGCATGAAATGCAAGGCCCTTTAGTCCATGGCTCCATCAGCTTCATCCCCTGTGACCTTCCCTTTTTACTTAATGATAAAACAGTAAACTGTTTCAATTCATCCTATCTGCTTTACCGCTTCGTATCCACATGCCTTATGTAAGTGTCCCTTTACGGACTCCCTACCCTCTCTTCCCTCACAACTTTCATCTTCTTTCACTGATCCAGTAGACACACTCAAGTTCTTCTTTCAAAGCATATCTCAAGTGCCCTAAAAGTCTTACCAGATAGTTTGCACCTTTAAGCATCATTTGTTGCTTCTTGACACTGACAGTATTTTGCATATGTGGATTTCTAACTAAAATATTTCAGAGGAGAACAGTTTTGTTGCACCTGGTAATGGAAAGAAATAAATGTCTCCATTAGAAGCTAATGAAGGAAGCAAGAATTATTGGGAAATTTCTTTTTTTTTTTTTTTTTTTTTTGTAACTGGATGATTTTTCATTACATAGGATTGTGAAAAATATACTTCCATTGGAAATGGCCATTATGTCCTTCTAACATCACTTACACAATGTTCCCCTATGAAACAACACCCACCTCATTCCCAAGTCTGTTCTTTCTAGGTTGTGCTCAACTTAACTTTATCTGTTTTCCACAATGTATTATAATGGATTTGTTTACAGGCCTAACTCCCCTAATAGGCCTTGAGAGCTTGATCTCTGAGTTATTTAGGTTTCCAGTAAAAGGCTACTGAATCAGTGTTGGAAATGCAGTGATTTTTCATTTGGTTTCATTTTTTAAGTCTTGTGGGTATTAGTGTTTATGATCATAATGATGGAGCCTTGTTTAAAGATCTGCTATTAAAAGAATATATACACAGTTTTCTTCTTAGGCTTAGAGTTTCTAGGGAAAAAACAAAAAGTTTCCTATCATGTACCTGAAAAAGCAAAATAACATTGACCTTTCTGCCTTTCCAAAAATACTGCCTGTCTTTTTTTTAGTAGTTACCAAAACTTTTAGGTGTATTTTTTAAATTAACATCATATCATCATAGTTATTGTAGTATTATATACTTTAACAGAAGCCTGAAGAAACTTGCTCTCAAATTTTCCACTTTTAATTGCATTAAGTCATTAATCAGGAGAAGGTCAGATAAATTTCTGATCATGAATCACCAATCAAACGCCCCTGAGTCCAGTTCGTTATTGTTGTTGTTGTTAGGTGCCGTTGAGTTGGTTCTGACTCATAGTGACCCTGCGTACAACAGAACCAAGCACTGCCTGGTCCTGTGCCATCTTCACAATCCTTGCCAGGCTTGGGTCGCAGCCACTATGTCAGTCCATCTCATTGAGGGTCTTCCCCTTTTTCACTGACCCTCTACTTTACCAAGCATGATACACTTCTCCAGTCCCTTCTGACAACATGACCAAAGAAAGAGAGATGAAGTCTGGCCATTCTCACTTCTAAAGAATATTCCAGCTGTACTTCCTCCAAGACAGATTTGTTCATTCTTGTAGCAGCCATACAATACAGAATTCAGTATTCTTCACCAATACCACAATTCAAATGCATGACTTCTTCTTTTATCTTCCTTCTCCATTGTCTATCTCTCACGTGCATATAAGGCTATTGAAAATACCATAGCTTGGATCTAGGTGTATCTTAGTCTTCAAAGTAGCATCTTTGCTTTTTAACACTTTAAAGAGGTCTTTTGCAGCAGATTTTCCCAAAGCAATATGTCATTGGAGTTCTTGACTGCTACTTCCAGGGGCGTTGATGGAGGGTCCAAGTAAAATGACATCTCTGACAACTTCAGACTTTTCTCCATTTATCATGATGTTACTCATTGATCCAGTTGTGGGGATTTTTTTTTTTTTTGTTTTTAATGTTAAGGTGTAATCCATACTGAAGGCTGTAGTCTTTGATTTTCATCAGTAAGTGCTCAAGTCGTCTTTGCTGTCAGCAAGTAATTTTGTCATCTGCATATCTCAGTTTACTAATAAGTCTTCCTCCAATCCTGATACTGCATTCTTCTTCATAGAGTCGAGATTCTTGGTTTATTTGTTCACTATACAGATTGAATGAATATAGTGAAAGGCTACAACCCTGATGCATACCTTTCCTGATTTTAAACCATGAAGTTTCCCTTTGTTCTGTTCAAACGATTGCCTCTTGGTCTATGTACAGTGTCCTTATGAGCAGAATTCAAACTAGTCTATGTTCTCTTTGATTTATGCGTTTTACCATCCTTGTTTTGCAGGCATCTGTGTTGTGATAGCTTACAAACCCAGACAGAGTGGATGGCCAGTCTTTTTATTGCCCAGGTATGATATATATATTTCAACCATTTTATGTATAGAGAGAGCACCTTGGTGGCACAAGTGGTTAAGTACTCAACTGCTAACCAAATGGTCAGCAGTTTGAACCTAGCAGCTGCTGCACAGGAGAAAAATGTGATAGTCTACTTCTGTAAGGTTTACAGTCTTGGAAATCCTGTAGGTAGTTCTCTTCCATCCTATAGTGTCAGACCTAACTCAACTGCCTTTTTTTTTTTTTTTTATATATATATTTATTACAGCTTTATTTATGGGAAATGTTAGTATGATAGTGATTTTCAAATAATTTTTGTTTTATGTGTATATATTTGGCATATTTTATTATTTGTATTTTTAAATATCTGTGAGAATTCAAATGCATTCATTACCTTTTGAAAAAATAAAGTATGCCACTCTGTAGAGACATTAGTTTTTCCAGCCCCAGCCGTTTCTTGGCTTAGGAAGGGTAGGTTGGTTTGTGATGAGAGGGAGGGAAAAAGGGACGTAGCTAATCTGCCGTCCTCCCAGAATCCCCGGTGGATCTTAGTTTAAAGAATTGTTCTATTTTCCTTCTTGTTCTCCTTATGGCCGAACATTCTTCCCACCCACTTTCCTAGAAACAAGGAGAACCTACATTTCTTTAATACATGTTGTGTGCTAGATACTTCATAAGTGTCAACTGGTGTATGCCTTGTAATTTATCTGCACATGAAATCAAAGCTGTTTCACTTTGCACTTGAGGAAGTAAAGGTTAGCAAGTGTTCCACCATTTGCTCAGGAATGGTTCAGACCGAGAGATGTCTGAGGCCAACACTTACACCCAGTTCTCCTTTCAGTCTCCTCCCGAGGGGAGGACTTCACCCTTCAGGTGAAGGGTTAAAGAGTCCCAGTAATAGGATTGGTTTCTTTCCAACATTGTCTGGCTGAATTCCCAGCAATACTTCCCACAAGAGCATTGAAATTCACTGGTAACGATTAAGTTGCCACTCTTTATTACTTAAGATGTTTTCCTGTTATTACTTTCTTGTTTCTCTAACAACTGTGAAGTTAACTCA
>NW_006922096.1:733532-737465 GCF_000298275.1 Orycteropus afer afer | reverse complement strand
CTTGGGTTTCCAAGGCAATATCACTACAGAAGTAGATTGCCCAACCTTCCTTCCGAGGAGTGGCTGGTGGGTTTGAACCGCCAGCCTTCTGGTTAGTAGTCAAGTGCCTTAGGCACTATGTTACCAGAGCTCCTAAGATGATTTTAGTGAAAAATAATTTTGATCTTACATAACAAAAATCAACCTCAGGCATGGCTTTTAGAAAACTTAGCCTTATTTCATAACCTTTTGGAAAATGTTACGTTTTCATCTAATTCAATTCTGAAGAAATGTTACCTTTTACACAGACATTTACGCTGAAAATCATTGTACAACAAAGATTGTGGCACATTTTTTCCTCCAAGTACTATCTACATATTCTGCCCCACTGAGCAATTATAAATATGACTAGAGAAAAGTTAATTTTGCAATGGGGATAAAGGTCCACGGGTAAAAGTATACACTTGTGTGATAAATCCTTGAGATATGCATATAAAAGGAAGATCTTTAAAGGATTTGTGCATTCTTTGGTGTAGATTAACTTTTCAGGAGTTAGGAAAAATTGATTTTCACAAAGACAGCAATCTATAAAAGAAATAAAAAAATATCACCTACAAAATGAGAAGTTTAAAGATCCTCTGAAGAAATAGTAAATATGTAGCCTACTCTTTATTTTGCTCAATTCTTGAGATATATTAATAGATTCTTTATCATTTCGTGTCACCATTAATATTTTATTGTGATGTTTTACAGCAAAGAGCTCATTTCAAGAATTATTTACTGTGTACTCATTATATAATAACAGCTAATTTATATTGAGGGACATACTGCCAGAGTGTGCTCAGCAGTTTACATGTATTGTATCATTTAATCCTGCAGTACAGGTTCCTGTATTATTAGACTTATGGTACGGGCACTGTATCTACTCTTGCATTTTAGTGAAGCACTTATTTTGGTTTAACAAAGTTACAATGGTAGACTATGCAATATTTCATTTAGAGAAAGAGTTTGAAGATTTATATTAGTATTTTATGTCACAGTTGGAAACTTGGTAAAACTGACTTTGATATTACATAACTGTGGTGTTTCCAATGTATAAAGCCGGAAGAAAAGTGGCTGAGAAGGAATTTAGTAACTCTCTATCATATTTGCCTGACAAAGTCTTAAACCTAGTTAAACTGTAGTAGGTGAAGCATTTAGCTGCTAACCAGAAGGTAGTTCAAACCCACTAGCTGCTCCACAGAAGGAGGATGTGGCTCATTCTGACTCATCAACCTCCACTGGGTTTTCAAGGTGGGAATACACATACACACACGTATATATACACATATATAATAATTATACACACTTTTACACACACGCACACACATATGAAAACCACATACACAAATACACACATTCTAGGCCATCTCATCTAATCTTATGGCTTTAAATACAATCTAAATGTTGATTTTCCAAATTTAATTTTCAGTCCTATGCTTCTTCCTAAGCTTTACATCCACACACCCAACCCATTACTCAGCACAGCCAATAGGTATCTCAAACTTCATATGGCCGAAACAAAACTCTCAATTTCCTTGTACATCTCAGACAATACAATGTGCATTTGCCACTGTCCAGGGTCAGTAAGAACTAGGATTCTTCTTTGACTTCTGCTCTTTCTCTCACCTGCTATAGCCAATCATTCGGGAATCCTTATTGGTTCTACCTTTCACATATTCTTAAGTCTGAACATGCTGTACCATCTCCATCGGCACTTTCATGAAAAGTAGATCATTACATGTGGATATATGAAAAAGGAGTCCAGTGAGTATATGACATGGTATACCACATAGTAAAATTATACTCCAACAGCAAAAACTTGTGTTTCCACAGCATGAAAATGATATATGTCCACCAGCTGGAAAGGAACGAAAACGCTCCATAACCAAAAACCCTAAGATCGGAGGTTTGCCTCTAATTCCCATCCAACAGGAGGGAAATGCAACACTAGCCCGGCGAAATATTGAGGTAGGTTGGAATTTATTTGTTTTTTAATTGCAGAAATTTAATTAAATTAATAACACATTGTATTATTAATCACATGCATCATGAGACATTAGTAATAATCCCATACAGTGCTTGGAATTTTTTTTTTTAACTTAAATGTTTAGTTTTATTTCAATAATGTCATCAGTGACTTCATTAAATATGTACAACACTACTGTTCTCTTATATCTGAAGTATCTAAGCAGTTTTAGATACGTACACGGAAATTCTGGTGGTAAAATCACAGAATCGAATTAGATTACAAGTTTACATATAACACCCTTAGAGTGAGCTTGTGGCGGAATTTGTCTGGAGCCATGGCAACTAGACTTGCTACAAACACAATCAAATTCCAGTGGTTTGGTAAATGATGGGATGTGTCAGTTAATTTAAGGATCTGCAAGATCACCCCTGACAATCAATAAAGAAGATGTGGCATCTTTCATGCAGGCTGATACTCGTTTTTTTCTTTCACCTTGAGGGGCGGAGAGATCATAAGTAGCATCAATCTTGCCATGAAGCTCAGTCTCTTCAGGGAATGAACACAGGCTGTTAACTCTCAAAACTTATTAAACACTTTGGGAGTAATGCATGTTTCAGTGCCTTAATTCTGACCCTCATTAGAAAAAGAAAAGTATTTTAAAGGTATTCTTACATATTTTTGAGCCTTGGTTTGGGGTTTAAGCTCTTTGATTCTCTTGTTCTCCAAACAAATAACATTTGAAAGATGAAAGCCATTTTGATTTAGACATCAGGGGTTTTTTGGAGGTTTTTAATATGTATATTTCTTGAACATTTGTCTTACTGTAATATTCTTCTCTAAAAGAGAAAATATTTCAAAATGATTTCTATTTCTATTGTCACCTTACCTGGTCCTTTTACATTGATGTAATCAAAGAAAGAATAGGGCTCAAAAAAATCATGGCCTTGTCACTCCTGCCATGCTAAAACTTACAGGTTTTCATGGAAATAAATTCTTCTGCAGAGTGGTGGTGTGCTTAGTTAATCTAGAATCTTAAAATTCTGTGAATCTGATTTCCCAGGCACCTAGGTCATAGGAAACAGTTTGAACAAATGAAGCTATTACGGATGTAGTTATTCCCTCCCATGATCCTGAGTTCTCCTGACACCACTTTCCCATTGATTATGGAGCAAAGCAAATTAATTAGGATCAAAATACACTACCAGTATCAAGTACACAGTTGGAATTTTGATTGGATATACAATAGTTGGTTACCTAATCTCGAATCCAGAATTCCTGAGATACTTTTTCTTTAACATTAAGGTCAGAAAACTGATGAACTATGAACTAATTTTTAAAGGCTCTTAAATCAACCCCACACAAAATGGTTGTTATGTGTCATTGAGTTGTCTTCGACTCACAGTGACTTTGCGTGCAGCAGAATGAAACACTGCCAGGTCCTGTGCCAACCTCACAATCTCAACTATACCTGAGCCCATCGCTACAGCCACTGTGTCTGTTTCCTTAAGAGCCTCCCCCTCTTTTTTTGACCCTTTACCAAACATGACATCCTTCTCCAGAGAATGGTCCTTTCTGACAACATGACCAAAGTAGGTGAGACAAAGTCTGGCCATTCTTGCTTCCAAGCAACATTCCGGCTGCACTTCCTCCAGGACAGATCTGTTAGTCCTTTTAGCAGTCAATGGTACTTTTCGGCATTCTTTGCCAATACCACAACTCAAAAGCATCAACTCTTCTTTGGTCTTCCTTATTCATTGTCCAGTTCTCCCATACATATGAAGCGATTGAAAATACTATGGCTTGCGTAAGGTGCAGCTTAGTGTTCAAGGAGATGTCTTTGCACTCCAATACTTGAAAGAAGTCTTTTGCAACAAATTTGCCCAATGCAATACGTCTTTTGATGTCCTCACTGCTGCTTCCATTGGCGCTGATTTTAGAACCAA
>NW_006922096.1:714003-731417 GCF_000298275.1 Orycteropus afer afer | reverse complement strand
TTTACAATCAGCTCCTCAGTTGCTCATTCCACCACTGAGTTTACAATGACTTATGGGTAGAAAAGCCATACTAAGTAATTTACTACACTGCACTGGCATAGTAGATCATATGATCGTCTGATTCAAAATGGCCAAAACCAGTCCATTTCAGCTCATTAATGCCTACGATATCAGTCTTTACGCATTCTATTTCATTTCATTTTTGACAACTTTCAATTTGTCTAGATTCTTACTACATACATTCCATGTTCTGATTAATAATGGATAATTACAGCTATTTCTTCTCATCTTGAGACATGTCACATCAGCAAATGGGCATCCCGAAAGCTTTCCTCTATGCACATCATTAAGGTCACCTCCACTCTGAGGTGGCAGCTCTTCGCCAGTCATGTGGAGTGCCTTCTGACCCAAAGGGCTCATCTTCTGGCACTATATCACACAATGTTTATGGGCTATTCATAAAGTTTCCCAGTAATATATCAGGCATTGTTTCACTGCTATTCTTAAGGTTTTCATTGGCCAGTTCTTTGAGAAGTGGATGATCTCTTCCATCTTCCGAGTCTCTCTCAGTCTCGAGGCTCCACTGAAACCTGTCCACTATGAGTAAACCTGCTGGTATTTGAAACACCGGTGGCATACTCTCCAGTCTCACAGTGACACTCAAGCCACCACAGTAGAACAAACTGTCAGACAAGTTTGTCTCCCCTAGTGTTCTAAACCGCTTTGCTCATTGCCTGGTCTCCCCCACCTGGCTTGCTTACCTGGTCTGTCCCCGAGGCAAACAGGTACCTTCTGCTGGTCCCCCGGTTGGCTTACTATGGCTTGTGCCCGGGGGCAGCACCACACCAGCAGACACCCGTCTTCCACTGGTCCCAGGGCTGGCTTATTGTGGCCTGCATCTGGGAGTGGCTCCACGCACGCAAACACCAACCTTCTACTGGCTTACCTGCAATATTAAACAAAGAAACAAACAAAAACCAAACTTCCTGTCGTCAAGGAGTATCCAACTCATAGTGACCCTATTGCGTTTCTGAGGTGGTGGGTTTGAACCGCCAGCCTTCTGGTTAGCAATCAAATGCTTTAGGCATTATACCACTAGAGCTCCTTAGTTATTGGAAATTTATGAGTAATTAAAAATAAGCTTTTTTGTTTTATTTTATGTTTTGTAAATTTGGTAAATGTTGTGAGTTGGTCATTTGCCAATGTGGGGAAATACTACAATGCCCAAATGTTAGCAAAACATTGAAATTTACTTTAAATAACACTAAAGGAAAATAAATATAAATATCATCAATATAAAATGTATGTATTTGTAGAATTATATTTGACTCATGAAAATATTAAAGAAAAATATTTATAGAATACCCACTTCTGAACTTGTGATTTAAAAATGGAAAATGAATTAAAATCTTACTAAAAGAATATATGCATAAGAAATATATTATCATATCAGTGCTATATTCATGGAGAATTGTCTTTCAAACAGTTTTTGGGCAGACTCTGGTATATTTAGATATTTGACTATTTAGTGACTTCTCCATTCTGAGACCTGTCTTGCTTTTGTGAAGTCCTATGGAAAGTCATATGAGGATACCTCTCCAGACAGAGAAAGTTTCCTATAGGAAGTGATTTCTAAAATGACTTGGCTAAATTAGTAGCAAGCTAGTTAAAGAAGCCAAGGAAAGTAAGTTGTTGGCAAAGGAAATCACACATGGAGAAGCAAGCATAGTTAGTACTTCAGATTGCACAAGCTAGAGTAAGACTATCTGTGGCTCTCCTAACTTAACTCCTGTAAAGCCTTGGGTATATTACTTAACTTTAGTTACTCAGTTTCTTTGTCTATAAGCAGAGAGTGATGATACAGTCCCCTTTCAGAGGTTTGTTTTGAGGATTACATTATATCTACTTGTGATTTCATTTGAATATTGCTTGGCACATAGTTAGAATTTATTGAGACAAAAATTAAGAGCTTGGAAGTAAATAGTGGTTTTTAAAATTGCCATTCCTCCTAAAGGAATTTCATTTGTAAAACAAATAAAAATAATGAACAAAGAAAATTTTGCAGCTGAAGCAGAATATGAGGATCTGGAATCCCTCCTGCTGGGACCCCTCTCTCCTTGGGGCCAACCTGGATCACATTTGATGGGATGAAAAGCAGCACATGGGTTTCAGACAAACCAGTTTGTGATCCATTCCAAACTCTCCCACTTATGTGACCTTGGACAAATTGCTCTTTCTCTGAGTTTCTATTGTGCTTCTTAAAATATAGGTAATATAAATGATTGTAAATAAGGATTAAATTAAGTGATAGGGTTTTATTGTATAGCCTGGAGATTATCAATGAATCCAGTGAGTTTAGTAGTAGAAATCATTTAAGAGAGCTTCTTTGGTAATTGGACATAGTGGCCACATTACTTCTGGGTATCATGAGGCCCTTGTAACCATTGGCCCACGTGTCTGGATGTAAAGGAATATCTATGAGGGCACAGACTAAAGCTAAGTGAGTGGTGGTTTGTGAGAAGTGACTCATTGCACCTTGCTTATATCATTAGACTAATAGGGCTGTGTTGTTGTTGTAGACTAATATTGGACTTTATATTTTACTTGAAAATTCAGCAATACATGTACCCTAAATTACTTGACCCCTAAATTCTTTATCTAAAAGCACCATAGAGTCTTTCTGATACTTGACAGATAATAAGATCTACTTGCTATCATTTATAAAACTACCCTGTCTTTTAATTTTTCCAAGTGGTAGATAGCAAGTAACTTTTTAGCAAGATTGATACTTCTTCATAAACTCCTAGTCTTAGTCTTAAAGGAGCTCTGGTGGTGTAATGCCTAAGGCATATGACTGCTAACCAGAAGGTTGGCGGTTCAAACCCGCCAGCCACTCCGTGGAAGGAAGAATGGGTAATCTACTTCCATAAAGATTTACCGCCTCAGAAACCCAAAAAGGGATTGGAGTCAGAATTGACTGGTGGCAATGAGTTGGTTTTTGTTTTTGAGTCATATCTTTATACTAAATGATCATCAGTGTGGCTAATCTTTCTCTCATATTATTTTAACATATCATTCTAATGAAACTTCAGAATTAGGCTGCATACCAAATATTTCATACAAACAGTTTTGAAGTAGAAAAAAAAATGTATTCAGGTTAAGATGAGTAACTAAACTCTTATCGGGAAATTCCAAATTGTAAAATTATTTATAAATGATAATTATTGAAAATATTCTCATTCAGCTTTTATTATTCTGCTATATTTTCATGTTTCATCCTTATGGAATTTGGGAAAACAGAATAGAGCTCTATACATTATGAAATAATTAGATTTTCATTCATTCATCCAAAAAATGTGTATTGTTTCCTATGTGCAGGCAATGTACTAGGGTCACTGTTCAGTAAAGAAGTCAAATAAAAACAACAAAACCACTGTTCCATGTGTCAGTCTTCTAGCAGGGACATTTGGACAATCATAAGAGATATAAATAATTCTTACATTAGAAAGTGGTAAGTGCTATGGAAGAAAATAAAGTAGGGAAATGTGATGTTTCATTTAAACATTATTGGGGATTTTTAATTACTACACTGTTTATACTGTACTAATTCATACTAAGGCACTTGACTGCTAACCAGAAGGCTGGTGGTTCAAACCCACCAGATGCTCCTCGGAAGGAAGATGGGGCAATCTACTTCCATAGTGATACTGCCTCAGAAACCCAAGGAGGGGTCTCTATGAGTCGGGTCTGATTCAATGGCACATAACAACAACAACAACAAATTCATACTTAATATTATAGTTTTTATTTAATTCCTCTTTCAAACGTTCATAACTTAATAAAAATAATAATGCTTGAGACTTCTGGCATATGTATTTTGCAATTTTTACTAGAGAAATTTTGAAGAAAGTTCTCCACTTAAGAAAAGAAAAATAACTTTTACCTTCCTACTCCCACCCCTACTGTCTGGGCAGTATTTCTCTGTGGCAGCGTATGCCTAATACGTTAATTCTCTGTGGTTCTTTCTTATACTTCGTTGAGTTGTAGTTCTGAGTTGAGTTGACAGTCTGGTAAAAGTTCTGTATGCTTTCACCAGAAAATAGGTCACAAGTCATCCCAACTCTAAATGGTAACCTCTCAACCACTGCAGGTGTCAACAAAGTAGTCATGATATTGCTAGGCTCTTATAGTTCAGTAAGTGAATGTATACTCTAGCCCACTGGTGAAAACATGGGTTATAATCCATCAGTCAGTCCATCAGTCAATCAGCACAGGTCAGTGTTTGCAAAAATATATCTCTGGGCTTGTAGGTATTACCTGGGGGAAAATTTGCACTAGTCAGATATGTTTTGGAGGAGTTTAAAAAAATGCAAGAAAGAAATTAAACAGATTTCTCTGCCATAATACTTCTCAGTGTCTTTAATATGTTAATACATATCATGAATCTCAAAGAGTAGGCATTAGAACAGAGCACTTGCTGATTTCCATGGCCATGGAGACCACCATTTCTCCTCAGTGGGTAGGAAGTGTGGGTGTAGGAGCACGTGACAAACCCAAGCAGCAGTGAGTTGGGAGAGGCAAACTTGAGATGAGAGTCAACATGAATAACTCACCTGAAAGACAGCATTGAAGTGCTGTATTAAGTGCATATAAAAATGAACTTCTGTGGTCCGTGTTTTACTTGACTGAGTAGCTCTGAGATCAGCATTCCATTTCTGATATGTCACTTGTGTCAAAGAAAAGTGAGAACTCAAATCATAGAAAAGCTCTTATATAGAAAGAAAGCATCCAGTTTTATGCAGAATGTATTTTTTAAACTTAATTTGTGCCAAATCTTGCTTCCCTGTGAGACATTTTATTTTATTTTTAGAGTGCCAGAGCAGAACTGGAAAGGCTGAGGCTCAGTGCAAAGCATGATAAAGAGTCTGTGGACTCCGGCTTAAAGGAGAGAGCTTCCATTGTGGCCCACTGCCTGGAGCACAAGGAAGATAAACTTCGAACCCGAACCAGGAAACATCGTAGCTTCAACTGCCTGGAGGACACCGGGGCTGAGTTCCCTCATGGGCAACAAAAATTCCATAAAGGCTTAAAGACGTTACGAAAGACCGAGGACAGAAACAGTAAAGTGACTTTAGACTCCGATAACAAATTACCATCAAAAGTCATTGAAGAACTTAATGTAGTTCTACAACGGACACGAACGCTTCCAAAAGAGTTTCAAGATGAGCAGATTTTACAAAAAGAAGTCAAATAAATTTTCCCGCAACTTATGTTTCTTATATATTGTATACAGTGTTTGTGCACAAACCAGAAGCCACCCTGTAAGGTATAGCTTTTACTACAGGGTAATTCCTGGTTTGTGAGATTTATCTATCTGTATGTAAACATTTAAAGAGCATTTTAAATATTATGTATATATGTGATAAGTGTAAGATTAACTTTATTTTGATCGGAAGAAAGCTTGTAAAGTTCAACTGTTGAACCTTGTGTAAGAAGACATTTGGTTACTTTGAGTAACCAAGACTTTTAAAATAGTTGGCCAAGTGGTGTAATATAGGAGCAGAAATCTCAAGCTGTACTGTATTATATATAATACTGTGTATACATGAGGCCATAAAAATATATGTAACACATTTTGCACTTTGAGAAAATTGTATATAAAGTTACCATATGTTTTTTGGTTTACAAAGGGTCCATCCTAGGGGACAGAAAGGGAAGTATGTTGAAAAAGGGGATGATTTGTTTTATTCATACTAAGGCACTTGACTGCTAACCAGAAGGCTGGCGGTTCAAACCCACCAGTCACTCCTCGGAAGGAAGGTTGGGCAATCCTACTTCCATAGTGATACTGCCTCGGAAACCCAAGGAGGGGTCGCTATGAGTCGGGGCCGACTCGATGGCAAATAACAACAACAATTTTCATCCAACAGATGTGAATAATGGCACTCACCATTCTTATGTATGATGTTGGTGGACAAGCCACAGTACACATTCACTACACTTCAGTTCTTTGTGGGTGGCTGCTAAGAGGAAGCTTACACTGCACTGGAGAGGTTGAAGAAAGGACCTGGCACTGACCGCGTTTTGCACTGTTGCTATACCCAAGCAATTTCTTAGAATCCCCCGTTTTACTTCTGGTACGAACTGAATTCATCCTCACAGCGTTTTGTTGTTGATTTTTTGGTTATTGTTTTCTTTTGTATGTTTCTTTGCTATTATTTTCAGAAAGGTTGGAATGTCTTTCTCTGGAATGTCAGAACAAGCTGGATGAGCAGAACGTGGCTATGTCAGTGGGGCATGGCTTCCCGTACTCATTTCAGGGCCTCTGGTTCACCTTTGGAGCCCCTGGTGGTGCAAGTGGTTAACATACATGGCTGCTAAGCGTGCACAGGTCGGAGGTTCAGGGCTACCAAGATGGACCGGGGAAAAAGGCCTGGTGACCTACTTCCAAACAAAATAAGCCATTAAAATGCTATGGAACACAGTTCTGGTCTGACACACATTGGGTCACCATGGGTCAGAATTCACTTGATGACAACTGACTGGTGGTGGTAGTAGATCACATTTAATTTAGTCCTTAAAAAAACAAATAAGTAGTAGTCCCTCAGTCCACCTAACTTTTGTTGTTGTTAGATTCAGGTTCATGGTGGCGATGCCTAGTAGGTGAGCCGGTAATCGTTTGTCCCACTCAGGGATTCCAAATAACGACCAAACCTCCTGTAGTCCTCCAGATAGCCAATCAGGGATTTTCCTGAGACAGACCGTACTAATTCTAGTTTGTGTCATCATGTTCTTTGAAATTTTATTAGGTTTGGTGAGTTTTGACATTAAAATATATTTTAGGAAGCTAAGCTTTTTCCTAGGATTTCTTTTTTTCCATCTGTTATCAGAATTCATATTATGTAGAGACTCATTGGATCCTTCAGTCAGCCCAGTAATACAGTGATAAGCTGTGAAGTTCTCCAGTAGAATATAAAGATCTCTTAATTTGCTGGTGATAAAATGATAGTTTACCATGGGCTTGTAATGTTTATTTTTTAAATCCAAATAAATTGAAGTTACAAAAAAGGAAAAACTGCTGGTCAGTTTATGAAATAGGTTGACACTGTTGGCACTCCTTGGCCACCTTCCCTTAAAACAAGAAATCGTGGTAATCAGGGAGAAAAATTGATCTTAAACTATGACTTCTAATATTTTTATTTTTATTATAAAAGAAAGAAAGGGTGTGTGGCAATTGATACATTTGAATTTGTTGGTCTGTTTGTGTGAAGGTACCTGGAGTTTAACCTGCCTCTTCTGAACTTTTCTGATACCTAAACTGAAAATCTAAGAGTTTGTGCAACCCTTCCTTTCCTGTATAATTGTTCCCTTTTTTCCAAGTGTATGATAAGTATTCATGCTGACCTATCATATATTTTGAGTAAAAATTAAAATTGTTTTACAAGTCCACTTGAATGTGACTGTTGTCTTTCTCAGTGATTTTCAGAAGTTGAAGGTTGTTTTGAAATAATTCAAATATATTTTCTTTTTTTACAGTATGAATTTAATATATAATTCAAACTGGATGTGTTTTAAAAAAACATTATGAATATTGTTCTATTTAAAGTGATGAATATAAGCAGACCTGACAGAACAGATTGATGCCGCTCTGACTTTCATTTCAATAACCTAAAGTTGATTGAGACATGGTTTTTAAATATCTGATTTCTAAACACACCATTACCTGATGACTCATCGAAGTAGCACTGAGAATTCAAAATGTAAGAAAGTCATTTAAGGGAAAATATATTTCATGTATATATTAGCTGCCAATTTGCATTATTCAGAATACAATTTTTTATTTTAAAATATATGTAAACTATATATTGTGAAAGGAAGTATTTTGGAGAACATGTCAAATTCATTTAGACAAGTTGTAGCATCCAGTTGTTTGCATGGCTATTTTTTCAAACTTGACAGTCACTCTGGGGAGAAAATGATTTAAATTTGCACCACCTCATCAAAATTTTCACTAAGATTTCCTATTATTCACTCAAGACAGAATTAGGTTTTATAACGTGAGCATTGTCTGTTTTGTGTTACAATCATATCTTTAATCATGGAAAAGCAGAACAAATGAATCTTGCAGGTATCTAAAGTTCATCTTTTTAAATCCCATCATTATTTAAACAATTTTATGTTCATAATACTGCATTTTGTATATCCTTATCTTTTCTGCCATGGATACTATATATTACATGTAAGTAGGTGGATTTTTTTTAATTCAGATATCTCTGCAGATGTAAGACATTTTGTGAATCATTGATTAAAGTTTAGGGCCCAAATGTCATGATCTAAGACGCTGGAATAATACGTACTTTAGGCTTTTAGTGACAACTAATTTATATGTATAAAGTACACACCTGGCCCATAGTAGTTCAATGTTAGTGTTTCATGTATCAATTTTCTTATTTGGTCTAAGTTAACACTTCTTTCTGCTAATTTTCAACTACTTCAAGCAGTTTTTTTTTCCTAATTCTTTTCAAAATGTCTTATGAATTAATAAAGCAGATCCCTGAACTTTTGTGTTAATCTCTTAATATAGATAACTGGCTGACAAAATAAAAATATTTGCAAATAATAATGCTTGCCTTCTTATTCCTCAAATCTCAATACCTTTCATTATATCAGAGTAACAACTACCATAATGAATAATGGAGGATAAGAGAGCCATGTTGAGATGTGACTTCAGAGAAGTCAACTAGCCAAATAACTTGAATGCTGAAACAAAATATTACAGCATAAATAATTCAAAATTTTGACTCAGCAAAATTGCCATTGGGGCTTTCCTATAGAGAGTCAAATTCTCCAATACTGAGGACCACTATTTCAGCATAGTGAAAGTTCTTGATCCTCCACAATATCTGACAAAAAAAAAAAAAAAAAAAAACTCACTGCGGTCAAGTCAACTCCAACACATAGCAACACTTCAGGACAGAGTAGGACTGCCCCGTGGAGTTTTCAGGGCTGTAAATAGAGAAGTAGATTGCTCCTGTGGAGTGGCTGGTGGCTTTGAACCACATACCATTTGACTAGTAGCCAAATGCATTTAACTATATGCCACCAGAACTGCTTCAGCTTCTCATAGGAAAGAATATTGCTAATTTTCCGACAGAAAAACAGAGAAATCTGCAATTGAATGACTGAACATTACACTAGGCTAAAGAGATGCAGTCTTTTCAATCAACTCCGATGAAACAAGCCATCATCCCACAGTCTGACAATTGGAAGAATACAAACCTTCATCAGGTAAAAGTGACATTTGAATCACATTGGACAGGATATCATCTTCCCTTCCATTTGTTTGCTTCTGTTTGCAGCAAAACTCATGGTCAAATTTGTCTAGCTCACTGCTTTCTCTTTTTTCCTCATTTTCCCTTGAACCATAATTCAAGCTTTTTTTTTTCTCCCTAATAGTCTACCAAAGCTGCTCTTGGCAAGGCAAGAATAACCTCAATGCCATAACTGATGGTCGGTCTTCAGTCATCATACTTGACCAATCACCATTTGTAGCATTTCACACAGTTAATGACTCCCTCCTTTGTGGAATATATTCTACTATTGGACTCCAGGACACTACTGTCTTCATTTTTTTTCTTCACTGGCCAATTGTGTAGATCAGCTGCTGGAATAGTTATTTCTGTATACTCTATTTCTTTGAGGAACTAATCCCATCTCATTGTTTAAACTTTACATCTTCTGACCATCTAAAATTTATGTTTTCAGTCTGGACATGTCTATTGACCTCCATATTTTGTATTTCCATTTTAGTATCAAACTGGCATCTCAAATACGCCAACATTCTATGACTAAAGCTCTACTTGGTCCTCACCCTTTCTATTCTACTTTTTCCTACCCCTTACCATTTCCAGCGCCATTAAAGATTACTAGAGCTGGGATATGAACATGCACAGTCTAGCTCAAGAGTCCACACTTAATCTCTTCATTGTATTGCCTAAAAAAAACATCATATTTAACCTGAACAGTTTTCAAAAGACTCCTATCTCCGTGATCCCAAACTGTTATGAGAAAAAAGTTCTACATGATAGAATTTAGGAAGACCAACTATTCATTCCTTGCAAATGCCCTTTTCAACACTATAAATGTCAGCTACACACATGGACTTCACCAGAAGGAATACACAGGAATCAAATCAATTAGATCTGTGGAATGAGGTGACAGAGAAGCTCTGTATCAGTCAGAACAAGGCGAGGAGCTGACTGTGGAACAGACCATCAATCGCTCCTATGCAAGATCAAGTTGAAGCTGAAGAAAATTAAGTTCATGAGAGCCAAAATACAACACTGATTATATCTCACCTGAATTTAGACATCATGTGAAGAATATATTTGAAGCACTGAACAGCAGTGAACAAAGACCAGAAGAGTTGTGGGATGACATCAAGAACATCATACATGAAGAAAGCAAAAGGTCATTAAAACATCAGGAAAAGAAGAGCAAAACAGATGTCAGAAGATTCTCTGAAACTTGCTATTGAACAGAGAATTGCCAAAGCAAATGGAGGAAATTGTGAAATGAAGAAGCTAAAGAGAAAATTTTCGAAGTGTAGCTCGAGAAGACAAAGTCAAGCATAATGAAATGTGCAAAGACATGAAGTTAGTAAGTCAAAAGGGAAGAACATGCTTGGCATTTCTCAAGCTGAAAACTCTGAAGAAAAAAAATTCATGCCTTGATTTGCAATACTGAAAGATTCTAAGGGAAAAATATTGAATGATACAGGAAATATCAATGTGGAGAGATTACACAGAGTCACCATACCAAAAAGAATTGTTCAATATTCAACCATTTCAGGAGGTAGCATATGATCAAGAACTGATAGTGTTAAAGGAAGAAGTCCAAGCTGTGCTGAAGGAATTGGGAAAAAATAAGGTTCCAAGAATTGATGGAAAACCCACTGAGATGTTTCAACACAGAGATGCAGCCTTGGAGGCACTCATCTATGCCAAGAAATTTGGAAGACAGATACCTGGCCGAATGACTGGAAGAAATCTCTATTTGTGCCCATTCCAAACAGAGGTGATCCTATAGAATGCAGAAATTATTGAGCCACATCATTTATATCACACACAAGTAAAATTTTGCTGAAGATAATTAAAAACAGGTATAGCAGTATATTGACAGGGGACTTCCAGAAATTCAAGATGGATTCAGAAGAGGACATAGAAGGAAGGACATCATTGCTGATGTCAGATGGAATTTAGCTGAAAGCAAAGAATAACAGAAGGATGTTTACTTGTTATTTTGACTATACAGAGGCATTGGACTATGTGGCTTATAACAAATAATGGTTCCCATTGTGAAGGATGTGCATTCCAGAACACTTCATTGTGTTCATGAGGAAACTGTACATAGACAAAAAAGCAGCAGTTCATACAGAAGAACAAGGGGATACTGAATGATTTCAAATCACGAAAGGTGTGTGATATGGTTGTATCCTTCTGCCATACTTATTCAATCTCTATGCTGAACAAATAATCTGAGAAACTAGACTATATCAAGAAGAATGTGACATCAGGATTGGAAGACTTATTAACAACCTGTGATATACAGATGACATAAACTTGCTTGCTGGAAATAAAGATGACTTGAAGCACTTACTGATGAAGATCAAAGATTATAGCCTTCAGAATGTATTACACCTCAATGTAAAGAAAACAAAAATCCTCACAACCAGACCAATACCAATAAGCAACATCACAATAAATGGAGAAATGACTGAAGTTGTCAAGGATTTCATTTTGCTTGGATCTGGAAGCAGCCCCCATGGAAGCAGTGGTCAAGAAATCAAATGATATATTGCAACAGGGAGATCTGCTGTGAAAGACCTCTTTAAAGTGTTAAAGAGCAAATATATCACTTTAAAGTGCACCTGACTCAAGCCGTGGTATTTTCAGTAACCTCATGTGTTGTTGTTGTTATGTGCCGTCAAGTCGGCCCTGACTCATAGCGACCCCTCCTTGGGTTTCCGAGGCAGTATCACTTACGGAAGGAGATTGCACCATCTTCCTTCCAAGGAGCGGCTGGTGGGTTTGAACCGCCAGACTTCTGGTTAGTAGTCAAGTGCCTTTAGGCACTACGCTACTGAAGCAATCTCATATGCATGTGAAAATTGGACCATGAATAAGGAAGCCCATGGAAGAGTTGATACCTTGGAGGTGTGGTGTTGGTGAAGGATACTGAAAATACCATAGACTGCCAGAAGAACAAACAAATCTGTCTTGGAAGAAGTACAGCCAGAAAACTCCTTAGAAGTGAGAATGACCAGACTCCATCTCACACACTTTGGTCATTGTTTTGGTTACCTAGTGCCACTCTGGGAGCTCTGGTAGCAAATGCCTAAGGCACTTGGCTGCTAACCAGAAGGCTGGCAGTTCAAACTCGCCAGCCACTCCTCAGAAGAGGGGGCAATGTACTTCCATAGTGATACTGCCTCGGAAACCCAAGGAGGGGTCGCTATGAGTCGGGTCTGATTCAATAGCACATAACAACAACAACAACAGTGCCACTCTAACAGAAACATACAATAAATGGGATGGCTTTAACAAAAAGGAGTTTATTCTCTTATAATTTTAGAGGCTGGAAGTCCAAGTTTAAAGTGCCAGGCTCTAGGGGCTTGGTGAAACCCTGTCAACTCTGGGCTTCAACTCTGCCTCCTGCTCCTGGCCACTGAAGCTAGAAGCTTTTGCCTGCTGAGGCTGACAAACCCAAGATCAACAAGTAAAAATGCAAAGTCCTGATATTACCAAACAACAAGGCAGGCCACTAATTCAAGTCCAGAAAAAGTCCCAAGATTGGCAGGGCATGGCAGGCTGAACAACAACTTGGCTACATGCAGGGTTCAAGAATGCCAAAAAACTAGAGACCATTCCCAAAGTTTCTCCTTATATATGGGAAGCAGATCACATCCCTAAAGCAGCTACTCAGCTGCTTGCGGCAGATTCCACCATGGACTTCTTTGCCAGTCTCATCATGGGGAATAACTACCACCAGCTGCTCAGCCACTCAAACTAAGGCCCAGCCACTGACATATAACCTTAACTACCACACTCATGTTGTCAGAAGGGATCTGTTCCTGGAGAAGGATATCATGCTTGGTAAAGTAGAAGGTTTGTGAAAAAGGAGAAGACCCTCAATGGGATGAGTGCAAGGATGGGCTCAAGCATAGCAACCGTTGTGAGCATGGTGCAGGATGAGACAGTGTTTTGTTGTGTCGTACATGAGGTCACTGTCAGCTGGAGCTGATTTGATGGCACCTAACAACAACATGTGGAGAGAAGCAGCAGCCAGAGTAATATTTTTAAATGCAAGATCATGTCTGTACTCCTAAAAACCTCTAGCAGCTTCCTAGTTCCGTTAGGTTATAGTACAAAGTAGTACAAATTGCAAGCCCTGAAAATATCGCTTCCATTTTTCCACCTGCTACTTACGTCATCTATTAGTATTCTTCACCTCACTCACTTGGCTACAAGAATACTCATCCTCAAAATCACCAGGCATACACCCTTTAGGGCTTTGCACAAACCTTAGAGCTTATGCTGATGCCACACATACATGTGGCTCACTATTTTGATTTGATTTAGGTCTCAAACGTCATTTAATATGTCATCATCGTTCTTAATTCTCTTTCATCCCCTTTTCTTTCTAAGACTTCTTACCTGAGAATTTATATATATATACATATCATATTTTAAATGGTTTATTCCTTGTATTGCAATGAAACTCTGAAAGTGCAGAGTTTTAAGTTCATTATATTCCCAGCTTGTAGAAGATTGCCTACACCATACTTCACAGTCACTACTCAAATACACATTGAATAAATGAAATCAGGGTGTAATGAAGTCGCTTGAGGAAGACCAATGATCCTGTCAAAAATGAGAAGGTATTTTTTCAAAAAATCTGTGTAAAATCTCTTGATGAAATATCTAGGATTCGAAGTGCCCAGATTCTGAAGAAGTAGAAATGAGCTCCCATTGTACAGTGCTCCTTTTCTGTCTTCAGTGCATCTATGCACAGGGAAATGGCTGAATATATGGTTTTTTTCCCAGGTTGGGAGATGCTGCTTACAGACTCAAAACTGGCAGAGCTTTTGTAGCCTTGAGCAGCTACAGAGACAAAATTGGAGACCCAAAAGGCAAAGATCCCAGGGAGAAGGGAGGAATAAAAAATTGATTATAACTCCTTTTCCTTTTAAGATATTCCATGAGTGTTGATGCCTTATGGGGGGAAGTAGGCTAATAAGCTCACCAGAAAGACTCTGATAGGACAGAATGTTTTGTAGTCTAATTATGCTAAGGAGACAAGGACTCAAGTTTATTTATCATGGAGAGGGGGGTTTTTGACCTTGAGGGTTTTGGTTGGAAGCCTTAGAAAGCTATATGGTGGAAGTAGGTAGGAACTGGAATTTTGACAGAAAGTTGTCAAATTGTCTCACATCCTTAATTCAGTTCAGTCCCTGATTAGATTAATGCCAGTGAGCTTCCTATCTCTCTAAAGATGAAAAGGTGAATCCTCTCTGGAGAAGGATAATTTCTAGAGCATCTACAATTTTCTCACATTGTCTGGCATTAAGAAAAACAAGCATAACAAAATTAAACATTGCAAAAGATAGGATCCTATGACCAAACCACAAAAGAAAAAATAGACAATAGAAGCATCCAGAATTGATCAAGGTATTAGAGTTAGCAAACAAGGACTCAATGACAATAATGATTAATATTATCAAGAAAAAACAGGAAAAGTTGGATGACTCTACCAGAGAATTTAAATTAAAAAAAAAAAATCAGCAGAAATTTTAGAAGTGAAAATAATTGAAATTTAAAATAAATGGTTTAACAGTATAATAGACATAGCACCAAAGAAGATTAGTGAATTGAGTGAATTGGGAGAAGCTCAAACTTAACACATAACACAGGGGAAGAAAAGTGAAAACATTTTAAAAAATGAGGGATATGGGACACAGAGAAAATTTCTAATATATATGTTTCTTAGTTTCTTAGTGCTATTGTGACAGAAATATTCCAAATGGGTAGCTTTAGCAAACAAATTGTTTTTTCTGAGTTCGGGAGTCTAGAAGTTAGAATTCAGTTCAAGAAGTCTAGGAGAAAAGCTTTTCTCTTTCTACTTCTGATTCTCAGTTCTTTGGTGATTGTCTTAGGCTGAGTTTCCTAGAGAATCATAAACAGTGGATCTTACAGAGAGAGGAGGAGGGAGGGAGAGGGAAAGAGAGAAAGTTATTGCAAAGAAATGGCTCCCACAGTTGCAGAGGCTGGTAAACCCCAAGTCTGTGGGTCAGATGTCAAACCGGAGGCTTCTCCTGATTCATGTAGCTGCAAGGGCTGATGAACTCCAGATTGGCAGGCAATACACAGCAAGGTGCTGGCTTTGGAGGCTGATGAAAAATGGCAAATTTGGGGCTCATAGGCTGCAAAGGCAACAATCCCAAGATTGACAGGCAATATGGCAGACAACTGGCTCAAGTTGAGGAACTGGAGATGATGATGAGCCAGATGCAGAAAGCCAGGAAACTTTGCCAGGATGCACACACACACACACACACTGGAAGCAGACCACACCCATAAGGAAATTCCCTTCAACTGATGGGCTGCACAGGGCAGATCTCATCATGGAGGTGATTGCATTATATTAGATCTCATCATGGGGAATGACTAAAATTTACTGCTAAACCACTGAGTATCCTGGCCCAGGGAAGTTGGCATACAACCTTAACTATCACAGTCATGTTCATGTGGCACCTATATTCCTCCTTTGTCCTGCTGGCTTGCTTCTGTGCCTAATCCACTCTTGGCTTAAAACACACCCTGCACTTTATATGACTTCATTATCATAACAAAGAACGCCTTGTTTCCAAATGAGATTACTTCTATATGTATAAAGATTATGATTTACATCACGTATTGGGGGGGGGGGCACAATCCATACCATTTCACCTTTGGCCCCACCAGTTTTTTGTCCTTCCCGCAGAATACATCCAACCTATCACATCTGCCCAAAAGTCTTATATCAACGCTCATATATACCAAAATCTCATCTTCTGAATCATCTAAATCAACTATGGGTGAGAATCATGGTATATTCCATTCTGAGGCAAAATTTCTTTCCTTTCCTGGACCTGTGGAATCTAGATTATAAGTTATCTATGTTCAAAATAAAGTGGTAGATACAAACTAGACATTCCTATTACAAATATGAGAAACTACAAGTACCAAGCAAATGCACAAACCAGCAGAAAAATTTACATTAGCTCTCAAGGCTTGAAAATAATTACCTGTTGTCTGAAACCATCTGGACAGTGCCCTTCCCTCCAGGTTCTAGGTGTAGGCTATATGCTCCAGATTTTTCACAGAGGCCTCTCAGCCTTGGGAGCTAGCCACACCTTCTAGGCCCACTAGGCTATCAACTCTGCTCCCTCACTTTAGTCTATAGTCCCATCCTCTTGGCAGCTCTACCTTCCAGAACAGAAGTGGGAAGACCAAACTCTTTGGAACTTAGTAGGCCTTGGATCCACTCTTTGAAACCAAGGCAACCCTGCTTCCCATGTTCCTTCCAACAGTTCTGCTGATCTCTGTACAGCTCTAGGGATGGTACTTTCCTGTTATTGAAGGACAATGGATGTTTGTAACCAAGTAGATTCATTGACCTATTTTTTGCCTATAGCATTCCAAGAAGCAGACAGCTTGCTTTTATTTTGTCTGTCTCTGTCCCCCAGTTTAAGCTGATGGGTTTTCTGCTGCAATAGTTGATTAGACCCAAGTTTAATCAGTGACAAAAGATTGTGCAGTCACATCCTTGGTAAGAGTTTGGGGACATGTGCTCTTAGTCTGTACAATAGAATTTTCCAAGGCTTTTAGTTGTGTTTTCATTTTGCATTATTCATTTTTAAGTTCATGTCTTTCCTCTCATATTTTAAAATAAGGAGAGTGATGGTTAGTATTATGTCAACTGTGTGAAGCTGTGATTCTTAGTGGTTTGGTGGACACTAGACTGGATGCTCTTCCATAATATAATAGTATGTGCTACAATGCCAACCAGTTGAAAGGAGACTTTCCTTGGTTTTGTGGCCTTCCCCCAGCATATAAATGATCTGGTAAAGCTCTTTCTTTCTCTCAGCTCTACATTCTTCTCATTGCCTGACCTCTGATTGGTGGGGTGTAAGCCTGAACAATTCTCTGGCCTACTGCCTGACCTACACATTTTGGATTTTCCAGCCCCCACATCTCCATAAGTCAGCAGAGATATCCAGCCTACTGCCTGACCTATGGGTTAAGGGTTTGTGTGAGCCATTTCCTTGAAGTAAATCATATATATATATATATATATATATATATATATATATA
>NW_006922096.1:691168-713800 GCF_000298275.1 Orycteropus afer afer | reverse complement strand
TATATGTTGTTGTTATGTGCCATTGACTCGGACCCAACTCATAGCAACCCCTTCTTGGGTTTCCCAGGCAGTATCTCTATGGAAGTAGATTGCCCAACCTTCCTTCCGAGAATTGGCTGGTGGGTTTGAACCGCCAGCCTTCTTATTAGCAGTCAAGTGCCTTAGGCACTACACCACCAGAGCATACATACATTCTCCTCGTTCAAATATCTAAGTTCTGCCTGATGAGTTCTACCTTCCACCAAACATTTGAGCATGATTCTTTAAAATTGCATAGAAATTATTGGCCTTTCTTAATTTCTCAAATACATCAATCATATGACCATTACTTCCTTATAAACCTCACCAGAAGCACATTTAACATCTATATTTCTATTAACATACTGTTCATGACAACAAAAGATTTTATCATAGTTCTCAATTCTTTCTGAGCCCTCATCAGAATCATACTTACTTTCCATAATTCTAACAGAAGTCTCTTCATGACAAACTAGGGACTTACTGTGGTAGTTAAGGTTATGTGTCAACTTGTCTGGCCTGGTTTTGAGTGGCTAGGCAGCTGAATATAGTTATTCCCCATGTTGAAACTGGTAATCAACTACATGGTGGAATCTACTGGAGCAGTTGAGTAGCTGCATTAGGGATATAGTCAGCTTCCAATATATAAGGAGAAGTTTTGAGTAGTGTCTCACAAGCTTTTGGCATACTTGAACCCTACATGTAGTCCAGTTGTCATTCAGCAGTCTGCCAATCTTGTGACTTTAATGGACTTGAAATAGTGGCCTACCATGTGGTTTGATAATTTTAGGACCGTGCCATTTTATTTGTCGACCTTGGGTTTGTCAGCCTCAGCAGTCAGCAGCTGCCCAAGTGAAGAGATACCTCCAGCTCCAATGGGCAGGGAGCAAGAGGCAGAGCTGAAACCCAAGGTCAAGGGACTTTCATCCAGCTCCTACAGATTGGCACTTTGAACTCAGACTTCTAACCTCCACAACTGTAAGATAATAAATCCTTGTTATCAAAGCCACCCTTTTGTGCTGTCTTCTGTTAGAGTGTCACTAGAGATAACCAAAACACTTACTATGAAGCACATCAAAATTTCTCCAAATCTTATCCATTACCTAATTCTAAATCCACTTCCACATCTTAAGTATTTGCTAGAGCAGCACCCCAATCCTGGTACCAAATTTTTTCTTAATATTTTAATGCTGCTTCAATAGAAATACCACAAGTGGGTGGATTTAAGGAACATAAATTTATTTATCATAGTTTAGGAGGCAAGAAGTCCAAATTCAGGGCACCAGATAAAGGGGAAAAGGCTTTTTCTGTGTGCTGTGGGATAAGATCTTTATGTCTTTCAGCTTGTGGCACTTAGTTTCTTGGTTCAGGTGGGATATATGTCCCCATTTGTCATGATTCCTTGTGTATGTGCCCTAATCTGCTCCTTTTATATCTCACAAATTGTTGGCTGAAGAAACACTACACTTATATAGCCTCATTACAATAACAAGGAAAACCTGTTCCCAAATGGGATAACATCTGCAAATATAGGGGTTAGGGTTTACAACATATACATTTGAATCACTGTCTGATATATTATTGGAAAACTTTATGAACAGCCCTGAAACATTGGCCAACATAGTTCCAGAAGATGAGCTCATCAGGTCAAAAGGCACTCAAAATTTGACTGGGGAAGAGCTGACTCCTCAAAGTAGAGACAATCTTAACGATATGGATAGAGTAAAGTTTTTGGGACCTCCATCAGCTGATGTGGCATGACACAAAATGAGAAGAAACAGATGCAAACATCCATTAATAATTGGAACATACAATGTACTAAGTATGAAGTATGGAAGTTGTCAAAACTGAAATGGAGCACATAAAGATTGATATTGTAGGCATTAGGTAGCTGAAATGGACTGGTTTTGGCCATTTTGAATCAGACAGCCATATGATCTACTATACCAGGAAAGACAAATTGAAGAAAAATGGTGTAGTACTCTTCTTCACAAAGACTATTTCAAGATCAAGATTTTTAAGATGAGTTAATACTACTATTATCCAAATTTATACACCAACCACCAAAGCCAAAAATGAGGATATTAAAATTTCTACCAACTTCTGCAGTCTGAAATTGACTGAACATGCAATCAAGATGTGTTGATTATCACTGGTGACTGGAATGCAAAAGTTGGATACAAAGAAGAGTTACCAGCAGTTGGAAAATATGGCCTGGGTGACAGAAATAACATTGGAGATTGCATGATAGAATTTTGCAAGACCAACAATTTATTCATTGCAAATATCTTTTTTCAACAACATAAGCAATGATTATACACGAAGACTTCACCAGATGGAATACACAGAATCAGATTGACTGAATCTGTGGCAAGAGGAGATGGAAAAGCTCAATAACTTCAGCCAAAACAAATCTAGGAGTTGATTGTGGAACAGAACATCAACTACTCCTATGCATGTTCAAGCTGAAATTGAAGGCAATTAAAACAAGTCTACAAGAGCCAAAATATGACCTTGATAATATTCCTCCTGGATATAGAGACTATTTAAAGAATAGATTTGATGCATTGAACACTAATGACCAAAAACCAGAGAAACTGTGTGATGACATGTTCCAACAAGAGCATCATCCAGGAAGAAAGCAAGAGGGCATTAAAAAGAAAAAACCAGAATGCATGTCAGAAGAGACTCTGAAACTTGCCCTTGAAGGGAAAGTAGCTAAAGCAAATGGAAGAAATGACAAGATAAAAGAGCTGAACAGAAGATTTTGAAGAGCACCTTGAGCAGACAAAGCCAATTACTGTAATGAAATGTGCAAAGACTTGGAGTTAGAGAACTAAAAGGGAAGAACACACTCGGCATTTGTCAACGGAAAGAACTGAGGAAAAAATTTAAGCCTCGAGTTGCAATATTGAAAGATCCTATAGGAGCTCTCCTGGTGCAATGCCTAAGTCATTTGATTGCTAACCAGAAGGCCGGTGGCTCAAACCCACCAGCCACTCCTTGGAAAGAAGGTTGGGGCAATCTACTTCCATAGTGATACTGCTTCGGAAACCTAAGGAGGAGTTGCTATGAGTTGGATCCGATTCAATGACAGTGAGCTTGGTTTTTTTATGGGCAAAATATTGAATGATATAGGAAGCATCAAAAGAAGATGGAAGGAATGCACAGAGTCACTGTATGAAATAGAATTGGTCGATGTTCATCCCTTTCAGGAGGTGAAATATGATTAAGAACCAATGTTACTTAAGGAAGAAGTTGAAGCTTCACTGAAGAAATTGATGAAAAACAAGGCTCTAGGAATTGATGGAATACCCATTGAGATGTTTCAACAAATGGATGCCATGCTACAGGCACTTACTCGTTAGTCTATCTCAAGAGATTTGGAAGACAGCTACCTGGCCAATTGACTGGAAGAGATCCATATTTGTACCCATTCCAAAGAAAGGTGATTCCACTGAATGTGGAAATAATCGAACAATATCATTGATCTCACATGCAAGTAAAATCTTACTGAAGATAATTCAAAAATGGTTGCAGCAGTATATTGACAGAGAACTTTCAGAAATGCAAGCTGGATTCAGAAGGGGACATGGAATGAGGGTTATCATAGCTGATGTCAGATGGATCTGGGCTCAAAGCAAAGAATACCAGAAAGATGTTTATTTGTGTTTTATTGAGTATGCAAAGGCATTCGATTGTGTGAATCAGAACAAATTATGGATAACATTGAGAAGAATGGGAATTCTAAAACATTTGATCATACTCATGAGGAACTTGTACATAGACCAGGAGACTGTCATTCAAACAGAACAAGGGGATACTATGTGGTTGAATTTCAGGAAAGGAGTGAGTCAGAGTTGTATCCTTCCACCATACTTATTCCATCTGCATGCTGAGCAAATAATCCAAGAATCTGGACTTTATGAAGAAGAACGTGGCATCAGTATTGGAGAAAGGCTCTTTAAGCAACCTGAAATATGCAGACAACACAACTTTGCTTGTTGAAAGTGACGATGACTTGGAGCACTTACTGAGGAAGATTAAAGACTACAATCTGCAGTATGTTATTGTTGTTAGGTGCCATTGAGTTGTCTCCAACTCATAGAGACCCTACGCACAGCAGAACGAAACACCACTTGGTCCTGAGCCAGCTCCATGATTCTTGCTACACTAGAGCCCCTCGCTGCCACCACCATGTGAATCCACTTCGTTGAGGGCCTTCCCCTCTTTCGTCGACCCTCCACCTTACCAAGCATGACATCCTCCTTCAGGGAATTGTCCCTTCTGACAACATGACCAAACTATGTGAGACAAAGTCTGGCCATTCTCATCTCCAAGGAGGGTTCTGGTTGTACTTCCTCCAAAAGAGACCTGTTAGTTTTTTTTAGCAGTCCATGGTGTGTTCAGCATTCTTCACCAACATCACAGCTGAAAAGCATCAAATCTTCTTCAGTCCTCCTTATTCATTGACCAGCTCTCACATGCATATGAGGTGACTGAAAATACCATGGCTTGTGTCAGGTGTACCTTAATCCTCAAGGAGACATCTCTGCTGTTCAGCACTTGAAAGAGGTGCATTGCAGCAAATTTGCCCAGTGCTATGCATCCTCTGATGTCCTGACTGCTACTTCCATTGGTGTTGATTGTAGATCCAAGCTATATGAAGTCTTGGGACAATTTCAATCTTTTCTCCATTTATCATAATGCTGCTTGTAAGTCCAGTTGTGAGGATTTATGTTTCCTTATATTGAGATGTAATACATACTGCAGACTGTATTCAATCTTCATCAGTAAGTATTTCAAGTCATCCTCACTTTCAGCAACCAAAGTTGTGTCATCAACATATCACAGGTTGTTAATGATTCTTCCCTCCAATCCTGATATCATATTCTTCTTCATAGAGTCCACCTTCTCAGATTACTTGCTCAGCATACAGATTGAATAAGTATGATGAAAGGATACAACCCTGATGCACTCCCTTCTTGATTTTAAGCCATGCAGTGTTCCCTTTTTCTATTTGAACGACAGCCTGTGGTCTATGTACAGATTCCTCATGAGTACAATTAAGTGTTCCGGAATTCCCATTCTTCTCAATGTTATCCACAATTTGTTATGATCCACATAATCAAATGCTTTTGCATAGTCAATAAAACAAAAGTAAACATCTTTCTGGTATTCTTTTCTTTGATCCAAGATCCATCTGACATCAGCAATGATATCCCTTGTTCCATGTCCTCTTCTGAATCCAGCCTGCATCTCAGGAAGTTCTCCGTCAATATACTGCTGCAACAGTTCTTGAATTACCTTCAGTAAGATTTTACTTTCATGTGATATTAATGATATTGTTCGATAATTTCCACATTCTATGGAATCACCTTTCTTTGGAATGGGTACAAATATAGACCTCTTCCAGTCAATTGGCCAGGTAGCTATCTTCTAAATCTCTTGGCATAACTGAGTGAGTGTCTCCAGTGGGGCATACATATGTTGAAACATCTCAATGGGTGTTCCGTCAATTCCTGGAGTCTTGTTCCTTGCCAATTTTCTCAGTGCAGCTTCAACCTCTTCCCTCAATATCATTGATTCTTGAACGTATGCCACCTCCTGAAATGGATGAATATCGACCAGTTCTTTTTGGTCCAGTCACTCTGTATTCTTTCCATATTCTTTTGATGTTTCCTGCATCATTCAATACTTTGCCCATAGAATCTTTCAATATTGCAACTCGAGGCTTTAATTTTTTCTCAGTTCTTTCAGCCTGAGAAATGCCGAGTGCATTCTTCCCATTTGGTTTTCTAATCCAGGTCTCTGCACATTTCATTGTAGTAATTGGCTTTGTTGGCTCAAGGTGCTCTTTGAAATCTTCCGTTCAGCTCTTTTATCTTGTCATTTCTTCCATTTGCTTTAACTGATCTCTGTTCAAGGGCAAGTTTCAGAGTCTCTTCTGACATCCATTTTGGTCTTTTCTTTCTTTTTATTTTTAATGACATATTGCATTCTTAATGGATGTCATTCCACAATTCTTCTTTCGGTCACTGGTGTTCAATGCATCAAATCTATTCTTTAGATGGTCTCTAAATTCAGAAAGTATATATTCAAGATCATACTTTGGCTCTCGTGGACTTGTTTTAATTGTCTTCAATTTCAAGTTGAACTTGCATATGAGCAGTTGATGGTCTGTTACACAATTAGCTCCTGGCTTGGTTTTAGCTGAAAATATTGAGCTTTTCTATTGCCTCTTGCCACAGATGTAGTCACTCTGATTCCCATGTACTCCATCTGGTAAATTCCACGTGTATAGCCGCTGTTTGTGTTGTTAAAAAGGTATTTGCAATGAATAAGTCGTTGGTCTTGCAAAATTCTATCATATGATCTCCAGTGTTATTTCTCTCACCAAGGCCAAATTTTCCAACTATTGGTGATTCTTCTATATTTCCAACTTTTGGAATCCAATCACCAATACACATCTTGATTGCATGTTTGGTCAATTTCAGACTGCAGAAGTTGATAAAAATCTCCAATTTCTTCATCTTTTGCTTTGGTGGTTGGTGCATAAATTTAAATAATAGTCATATTAACTGGTCTTCCTTGCAGTATGGATTAACAACAAAAAAAAAAAAAAAAAACCACCGAACTCACTGCCATAGAGTCAGATCCAACTCATAGCAACCCATCCTTGGTTTCCAAGATGGTATCACTACGGAAGTAGATTGCCCAAACTTCCTTCCAAGGAGTGGTTGGTTTACTGCCTCAATATAAAGAAAACCAAAATCCTCACAACTGGACCAATAAGCATCATCTTGATAGATGGAGAAAAGATTGTCATTGTCAAAAACTTCATATTATTTCGTTCTACAATCAACACCAATGGAATCAGCAGTTGAGACGTCAAAAGACATATTGTATTGGGCAAATCTGTTGCAAAAGTCCTCTTTCAATTGCTAAAGAGCAAAGATATCTCCTTGAGGACTAAAATGCTCCTAACTCAAGCCTCATATGCATGTGAAAGCTGGACAATGAATAAGGAATATCGAGAAAGAGTTGATGCTTTTGAGTTGTGATGGTGAAGAATGCTGAATGTACGGTGGACCACTGAAAGAACTAACAAATCTGTCCTGGAAGAAGTACTGCTGGAATGATCCTTGGAAGCAAGAATGGCCTGACTTTGTCTCACCTACTCTGGCCATGTTGTCAGAGGGACCATTCTGTGGAGAAGCATGTCATGTCTGGTAAAGTGGAGGATCAACAAAAGAGGGGAAGGTCCTCTACAAGATGGATTGACATGGTGGTTGCAGCGACAGGCTCGGGTATAGTAGGGATCATGAGTCCGGCACAGGACTGGGCAGTATTTCATTCTGTTGTACATAAGTTTGCTATGAGTTGGAGATGACTTGATATCACATAACAATAACAACAACATATAGACTGACTACATAGTTAAAGCATAAATCCTGGTACAAACTTTTCCTGATTTTGAAACATGCAGCATTTTCTTGTTCTGTTCAGATGACTGTCTCTTTTTCTATGCACAAGTTCCACCTCAGCACAATTAAGTAGTCTGGAATTCCTATGCTTCACAATGTCATCCAAAATGTTTTATGGTCCATATAATCTAATAATGCCTCTACCTAGTCACTAAAACACAGGTAAACATCTTTCATTCTCTGCTTTCAGCCAAGATCCACCTGACGTCAGCAATGGTATCCTTCATTTCATGTCCTTTTCTCAATCAACCTTGAATTTCTGGCAGCCTGATAACATATTGCTACAACTGTTTCTGAATTATTTTCAGCAAAATTTTACTTGCATGTGATATAAACAATATTATTTATAATTTCCACATTCTGTCGGGTCACTTTTCTTTGGAATGGGCACAAATATTAATATCTCCCAGTCAGTGGGCCAAATACTTGTCTTTCAACTTTATTAGCACAGATTAATAAGCACTTCCAATGTTGCATCTGTTTGTTGAAACATATCAATTGTTACTGTGTCAATTCCTGGAACCTTGTTTTTCACCAATGCTTTCAGTAAAGTTTGGACTTCTTCCTTTAATACCATCAATCCTTAATTGTATACTTCCTCCTGAAATGGTTGAACCTCAACCAATTCTTTTGGTCCAGTTACTCTGAGTATTCCTTCCATCTTCTTTTAATGCTTCCTGCACTATTATTGAATAAAAGCCTTCAATATTGTAACTTGATGCTTTTATTTTTTCTTTACTGCTTTCAGCTTGATAAATGCCAAATGTTTTCTTCCTTTTTGATTTTCTAACTCCTAGTCTTTCATTATGATACTTTACTTTTTCTTCTTGAGCTCCTTTTTGAAATTGTCTTTCCAGCTCTTTTACTTCAACATTTCTTCCATTCACTCTAACTACTCTGTGCTCAAGAGTAAGTTTCAGAGTCTCTTCTGACATGCATTTTGCTTTTTCCTTTCTTTCTTTTCTATTTAATGACCTTGTGCTTTCTTCATATATGATGTCCTTGATGTCATTCTACAACTCATCTGGTCTTTGGTCATTAGTGTTCAGTGAATCAAATCTATTCTTTATGTGGTCTTTAAATTCAGTGGAATATACTTAACATCATATTTTGGCTCTCATTAACTTTTTAAAATTTTCTTCAGCTTCATCTTGAACTTGCTTGTGAGCAATTTCCACAGCTGGTCACTGGCCTTGTTCTGACTGATGATATTGAGTTTCTCCATCATGTCTTTTCACAGATGTCATCAATTTAATTCTTCTGTATTTCATCCAATGAGGCCCACATACAGTCTGCAGTGTGGATTACACCTCAATATAAAGAAAAGAAAAACCCTCACAAACAAACCAATAGGCAGCATCATGATAAATGGAGAACATATTTAAGTTGTCAAAGACTTCATATTACTTTTTTCCACAATCAACACCAATGGAAGCAGTAGTCAAGAAATCAGATGCCGTGTATGTGAACTGCTGCATGGAAAGTGAATTTGCTCTGTTAACTTTCACCCAAATCACAATTAAAAAAAAAAAAATCAGACGTCATATTTCACTGGCAAATCTTCTGTCAAAGACCTCTTTAATGTGCTGAAGAGTAAAGATGCAAAGATGTCTTTGAAGACTAAGGTGTATAGGTCTATCCCAAGCTTCATATGCATGTGAAAGCTGGGCAATGAATAAGGAAGACCCAAGAAGAGTTGATAGTTTTGAATTGTGGTGCTGGAAAAGAACACAGAAAGTACCATGGTCTGCCAGAAGAACCAACAAATCTGTCCTGGAAGATGTGTGGCTCGAATGCTCCTTGGAAGCAAGAATGACCAGACTTCATCTCACCTACTTTGGTCATGTTGTCAGAAGGGACCATTCCTTGGAGAAGGATATGCTTGTTAAAGTGGAGGGTCAGCAAAAAAGGGGAAGACCCTCAACAAGATGGATTGACACAGTGACTGCAATGATGAGTTAGGTAGAGAAAGGATTATGAAGATGGTGGATGACCAGGCAGTGTTTCATTCTGTTGTACATAAGGTCACTATGACATGGAGCCAACTTGACAGCATCTGAAGGTAACAATGTGTTGTTGAAAAACATGATTTGCAATGAATAAAATTGCAAAATTCTATCATGTGATCTCAGTCATCATTTCCATTGTGTTGTTGTTGTTATTTGCCATCGAGTCAGCCCTGACTCATAGCGACCCCTCCTTGGGGTTCCAAGGCAGTATCACTACAGAAGTAGGATTGCCCAACCTTCCTTCTGAGGAGTGGCTGGTGGGTTTGAATCGCCAGCCTTCTGGTTAGCAGTCAATTGCCTTAGGCACTATGCTACCAGAGCTCCTTCATTTCTATTAGCAAGGCCTTATTTGACTGCTAACCAGAAGCCTGGCAGTTCAAACCCACCAGCCAATCCTTGAAAGGAAGGTTAGGAAATCTACTTCCATAGTGATACTGCCTTGGAAACCCAAGGAGGAGGTGCTATGAGTCAGACCCCACTAGACGGCAGTGTGTAACGCTTTGTTGTTGTGATCCTTCTCTGTTCCAACTTTCACTTTCCAATCATCAGTAATTATCAATATATCTTGATTGCATCTTTGATCAATTTCAGGCTGTGGAAATTGGTAAAAATTCAATTTCTTCACCTTTGACATTAATAGTTGATAAGTAAATTTGAATAATAGTCCTATTAACTGCTTTTTCTTGTAGGCATATGTATATTTTCTGATCACTGACAGTATTGTACTTCAGGATACAGTTTCAAATATTCTTTTTGACAATGAATGTTATGCCATTCCTCTTCAACTTGTCATTCCTGGTGTAATAGACTGTATTGTTCAATTCAAAATGGCTGATACCAGTCCATTATAGCTTACTAATTAATGCCTCGGATATTGATCTTTATGCATTCCATTTCATTTTTGATGACTTCCTATTTTCCTAGATTCATACTTTGTATATCCCACATTCAGATTATTCATAGATGTCCACAGCTTCTTGTTTTCATTCTGAGTTACTACATTAGATATCTGGTAGTGTAGTGCCTAAGGCACTTGACTGCTAACCAGAAGGCTGGCGGTTCAAACCCACCAGCCACTCCTCAGAACGAAGGTTGTGCAATCTACTTCTGTATTGATACCACCTCAGAAACCCAAGGAGGGGTTGTTATGAGTCCAGTCCAACTTGATGGCACATAACAACACCAACAACAACATTAGGTATAATTCAAGATTTTATAATTATATTAAAAAGATCACCAGGGTTGAGGCTTCTTCATTGGGATGTAGTAGGATAACTAAGCCTTATTTAGTGACAGATGGTGTACTCGTGTCTATAAATTATTCAATCACTGTTTAAAAATTTTAAATGCACCCTTATACAACCTATATAGCTCAAACACAATGTACTACAAATGTTTAAATAATTTCTGCCACTGAATGCTTTAAACCACAAAATGAACACTCAGAGTTATTGCATTATTTTGAGATATATCCTCTCAATCAGTTAAAATTATTAAACTTATATAATAAATACCTAGTAGTACACATTTTAAATTACTATTATAAAAGAAATAAATTCCAACTTCATCTATAATTATTAATCATTATAAAATATCCTATAATAGCATATAGACCCTTTGGAGATTTTTGATTATGCCCCAGGACCAAGTGCTTAATAAATATTTTTCGGTGAATGCATAGATATGAACATGAAGTCACTAGATTTATAGCTGTTTTTAATTATTTCCAGATTTCTTTTTTCTTTTTTTGGATAGGTGTTCTTCTGGCAGTTTCTGATAACAGTATAATATTATTTTATTGTTATTTGTTTGTTTATTTGGTCTCTTATTTTCTGTCTTCCTTTTGGTAATGATATTTAAATGGAAAATTCAGAAAGGTTCTTTCAATTGTTCTATTTAGACATAATTTTACACTGGAATTCTAGATATGGTCTCCCTCAATTCTGATTAAAATTCATTTTCCAACTCGATTTTGAAGTAAGATGCATAGCCTTATAAATTCTTCACTCTAGCACACAAATTGTTTGATCAAAATTCAATTGTTTTCAGTAAGATATACTAGAAACTTAAATGTTCCACTAACTAAAAATTCTGTAACTTTTTCTATCTATAAATAATTGTAGAAATAATTTAGACTCTGAAATATAGCTGCTAAATTTATCATGGGGTTTAAGGATAATAGAGCAATAATTAGCCACCAAACACTTTTGGTTTATGGTCCTATCAACTGTCCTTTCTGGTCCAGACAGAGAGAAGACTTTGTGGTATGGAAAAATCAGTGATGACTTTATGCAAATAACTCATCCAATTGCTGATCTGATGTTCTTGGAGACGTAAACCTCTAAGTATGTTAGAGCCTGTGCATTTCAGCAGTTATAGTGATGCGTTTTAGAAGTCATCATGTTGTACTGATATTTAAGGTGTGCATGGCATTAGCAAAGCACATCTAACTTGTAGTATAGTTTAAAGAATAACAAGATAATTTATTTAAACCATATAGTGTTCTGTTAGACACATATCCTAAACACACATATCCCAAAAACCCACTGAACATTAATTTCCTCTTCATTTATTCCATTGATCTTTTGTTGACTCTTTTACTCAATTCAACAAATATTTATCATGTATATACTCTATACTTGGTACTAATCTAGTAGCAATTTAATAATTGGATCTAAATTTGATAGATAATTAAGAACAAGAAATTTGGCACAATTCACCCACAATACAGATAACTTGCCAGACCTCTCAGATTAAATAGAAATTGCTTAATGGTCCACTTCACTCTCCAAGTAAACACAAATGTTCAGTAAATGATTTTTACTTTAAAAACACTTTATTTTTATTCAGCTAGTTGAAAGATGAATTAATATTTTACAAGGACAATTTGAAATATTTTTATATTAATGAATGTCTTTGTAAACTAGAAATTCAGCAGTTGTATATATGTTGTTGTGTGTGTATATATATGTGTGTGTGTGTGTATATATATATATATTGTGTGTGTGTGTGTGTGTATATATATATATATATATAGGAGCTCTGCTAGCATAGTGCCTAAGGCACTTGACTGCTAAGCAGAAAGCTGCGGTTCAAACCCACCAGCCACTCCTCAGAAGGAAGGTTAGGCAATCTACTTCCATAATGATACTGCCTTAGTAACCCAAGGAGGGGTCACTATGAGTTGGGTCCGACTCAATGGTACATAATGAATGACTATATATATATTGTTGTTGTTGTTGTTATGTGCCGTCGAGTCGGCCCCAACTCATAGCGACCCCTCCTTGGGTTTCCAAGGCAGTATCACTACGGAAGTAGGATTGCCCAACCTTCCTTCCTTTTTACTAAGCAGATCACCACTTTTAGGAGTGTGCACAACTGTGGTAGATAAACATTATAAGAATGATTGTCTATATAATTCCTTTTTTCATAAGCTAATCACCACTTTTAGGAGTGTGCACCACTGTGGTAGATAAACATTATAAGAATGATTGTCTTGGGTAGGGTTGAGGATGAACTTGGAAGATATTGAGGGAACTTTCCGGAGTGGATGGTAATAAAGGTTTGGGTTATACAGGAGTATATATTTGTCAAAACTCAAGCAAATACACACTTAAGATATGTCATAGGAAAACACCAGTCTTACACTCTGCTAGAAGAGAAAACAAAGGGTCTTAATGAAAGTTGGAGAGAATTGTGAATTCGGAGACACACTAGAACCTGGACAGGGCACTATCATGTTCCAAACTGGAAGAAGAGAGTGAGGTTTTTTTGGGTGGAGTAAACAAAGAGCTATGTACTCACAGGTGCAAAGGGTGTATATGACAACATGAACAAAGGAGTTGTAAAACTACTATGGTAGTTGGAGTTGTGTGTCAACCTGGCTGGACCACAATTCTGTGTGGTTTAAGCAATTGTGATGTGGGTTGTTCCAATGATGGGATGAGATGTGTATGTTTTGAGCAGCCAATCCGTTGAAAGGGAGTTTCTTTAGGGGTGTAGCCTGCTTCCAGTTTATTTACGGAAATCCTGGGAAAAGAGACATTCTTCTGTGGCTCAGGATCCTGTTGTGCTGACTACAACTGTCCGTGAGTGAACAATCCACCATTCAGCCTGGAGGTCTTGGATTTGTCATTCATTGGAGTCAACAGCCAGTACACTGCCTGTCAACCTTGAGCTCCTCAGCCCCTGCAGCTGCATGAGTCGGGAAAAGCCTCCAGCTTGACGTTTGATCCAAGAACTTTGGACTTTCCAGATTCTGTAAGTATGTGAGCCATTTTCCCAAGATAAATTTCCCTTTCTCTCTCTCTTTCCATAAACCTTATTGGTTTTGCTTCTCAAGAGAACCAAGTCTAACACAACTACAGTCCTTCTTAATAGTATCCTTTTTATTTTCTAACATTCTGAAACATGTTGACTAAGCCATTCTTCTTGGATCAAGCCATGCAAACACTCTCAACAAACATCTTTTGACAGATAATTCATCATACCAGCTAAATCTTGACCTGGGCCCCTTTTAGGTTACAAGGAGTTATATTATTTCAAGAAGCAGAATTATCTCTTCATAGAGCAGAAGCAGAGATTTTAGGCTGAGCCACAGTTTGATTCAAGATAGAGTTTAATATAGTTCTGGGACAGCCATTGTAATCATACCAAGTGCCTCAATTTGGGGCTTCACTTACACAGATATGTTCATTTTCTTTATGTACATTTTATAGAAAAAGTATATCCTTAAGTATTTAGAAGAAATATATTTGTAACTTAAACAAGTAGAAAATAAGATGAATTCATGGATGGATAGAGAGAGGGATATAGGGAGAGATATATTATTGAACAAAAAGAGTAAACTGTTAATAGAATCTAAGTGGTCGATTTTTGGTGTTCACTGAAAATTTATTTCAGCTTTGCTGCATGTTCAAATTTTTACATAACAAAATGTTGAAAAACACAAAGCAGAATCAAAAGTGCATATCAATTATTCACTATGTATAGCTTTTTTTTTTTTTTTTAAGCTAATGAACGTATTCGGGACTGAATTAAATTCTATTTAATTTCAGTGCTGCCTTTTCATATGTACTCACTGTTCATAATATTGAAAGCTATTTTCTGCATGTTCCCTTTAAAACCCAATTAACATTGATTTGTTCACTATTGCAGATTATATTAACACTAACAACTGAGAATAAATTAGTGTTTGCTCTTTATGAATAAGTTAAATAACTCACTGCTTTCATTCCTATTTTATTTCCAATGTGTTCTAATTAAAAGCTATTAATGTTTCTGTTTCCTAGCAATTTTATTTTTATATTCATATTCAAATTACCACGTTTCTGAAATGTCTGTTTTTCCTAATAAATGTCAGATTTTATTGTTTGTTATTCTATTTAAGAATTTAATGACTCCATTTGGACGTTCAACATTTAACTGTCTTAATGAAAGTTTATAAATTTAACATACCCTATTTTTTCAGTTGTGAACTCTTCTAATAGCAAGCACTATGGCAGTGGTCCCCATAATAGTTAGATTCACTGAAGATGTCAGAAGAAAGTGCCACAACTACTATTTGCACTTAATTTTCATTTAACAAAATGTTTACTAATATTTAACATATAGATTCACTAGGACATTCTCACTTGATCTTTGTCAGAATGTCACATATCAAATACAGTGTTTCAATTTCCTAAAGAAAGCTACTGTTTAGCAACGAAGAGATATAAACAGTTAAGCTCATTGTATGATCTTGTATATATTTGACCATTTAAGAAAATTTATAAATATTTACTCATTTTAACTAACTTGACTCTTTAGAAAGGGCACTTGACTTAAATGATTTCCAGAAGAGAAGAAAAATAAGGAAAAGGAAGACAAGGAAAGACAAATTGTTAGACAAAGGTCATAGTGTGAACATAAGACAACAACAACAAGAAAAAAATTACAAGAAAGAAGACAAGATCTTCCTGAACATAAAATCAGAGCATTTGTCAGCCTTGATATGGAATTAAAAAAAAAAAAAAAGATGTTCTAAAGTTATGGCCAAAAGTCCACCTAAAATGGTAGTTATCAAGAAGACTATAGGAAATCATATCCATTATCATTAATGATGAATTTAGACTTAAGGGAATTTTATACCTTGAGGTATTAACTAATGAAGACAAATTTCTACAATATTTGGCAAGGGTTTGTAAAATCATTTGTTACTCAGTTTTATACTTTACAAAAGTTAACTAATAAAACAAATATTTTGGAGAATTTTTCATGAAAGAAAATAAAACAATTGTTTTCTTGAAGTAAAATGTTTGAATAGCACATGAAAAACAACGTGGCTACAAAAAAATGCATTTTTTTGGAAGTCAAAAAAATTATCAGAAGATTTAAACAAATGAGTGCAAAACAAGAGATAAGCTATTCAGTTAGATGAAGGTGTATATATTTCAAATATATCCTAGTTTATGGTATTTTCTAGATTTCATTTCAGTAATGAAATACACAAAGAACTACTTCTTGTGGTTATTTAAGTAAGTATAAGAGAGAAAATAGATTTCTAATAATGTCTTTCATAAAATCAAAGTTTTCTTGAAACACTTGTTTTTTTGTTATTGTTAGGTGCCTCCGAGTCAATTCTGACCACTTTGTTATTTTCATATATTCTAGCCTCTCAGCTTATTTGCTCAGCATACAGATTGAGTGAGTATGATGAAAGGACACAACCCTGATTCACACCTTTCGTTATTTTAAACCATGTTTTATCCCCTTCTGTTTTAACAACTGTCTCTTGGTAAATTTGGTTCGCTATTACCAATGCTGCCAGAATTCATAATATCATTGTCTAATTAGCACTAATAACCCACTCTGAGTGGGCTATTATGTTCAGGTTCCTCATGAGCACAATGAATTCTTCTGGAATTCCCATTCTTCACAATGTTATCCATAATTTGTTACAATCCACATAGTCTAATGCATTTGCATAGTTAATAAAACACACATACTCATCTTTCTGATATTCTCTGCTTTCAGCCAAGATCCATCTGACATCAGCAGTGATATCTTTCTTTCCATGTCTTCTTCTGAATCCAGGTTGAATATCTGTCAGTTCACAGTTGATGTTCTGCTGCAACAATTTTTTTTAATTCATAATTAAAATTCATAATTCATAATAAAAATTTTACTTGCATGTGCAATTTTCTATGATTTCCACATTCTATTAGATCACTTTTCTTTGGAATGGGCACAAATATGGATCTCTTCCAGTCAGTTGGCCAGGTAGTTTTCTTCCAAGTTTCTTGGCATGGATAAGTGAGCACTCCATTGCTTCACACATTTGTTGAAAACATCTCAAAGGGTATTCCATCAAACCCTGGAGCCTTGTTTTTCACCAATTCCTTCAATATAGCTTGGACTCCTTCCTTCAGTACCACTGGTTCTTGATCATATGCTGCCTCCTGAAGTGATTGAATGTAGACCAATTCTTTTTAGTACAGTGACTACGTGTGTGCCTTCCATCTTCTTTTGATTCTTCCTGAATCATTTAATATTCTGCCCATGGAATCTCTCAATATTGCAACTCAAGCTGAATTTTTTTAAGTATGCCTTTGAAATACTGACCCATATTTCAAAGGCACACTTGGAATTTTTTGTTCCGCAACATGAAGAGGTCTCCTGTGTTTTGAAGTAATCTTGCCAAGCATCTAGGGGAATTGAAATAGTGTGGGATGTGGAAGAAAAACATTATTATGTAGTTGCAAGCCAAGAATGATCATAAAGCAGTTACAAATACCTAATCATTTGAGAAAAGAAATGCATAAGAGCAAGGTACATTGGAACAGCCCCACAATTATGTTAAGTCCCTTAAGGTCAATGCCCCACACATTAAGTATGTTATAATTGAACTGTTGAGAAACAGATTAAAATTTAATGATTTCTCCTCCCTTTGGAAGTAAACTTGGTTCCCTATTACCAATGCTGCCAGAATTCATAATATCATTGTCTAATCAGCACTAATAGCCCACTGTTGGTGCTTCTAATTTCACATAATTAATGTGCATTATAAATGTTTTATTTTCATACATTACATGGTGGAAAACAGAAGCAACTTATTACTAGATTCTTAGTTTGGAATCTCTCAAGATCTTGGTCAGTATTTTTGTATAGCTATGGCAAGACATGTATTTTGTGTCTACGTGTACAAGTTTGTACACTACGATTATTTTTCTCTGCTTATTCCCTATCTCTACTCAGACAGACTCTTTTGGTCACTGTTTTAAATGTCACTGGAAAGAATAACAGAGCAAATAAAAAGAAAAAGAAGTAATTTGGCATTGAGTAGATTCAGACTGATGGTTACCCTGTGTGTAGTTGTTGTTATGTGCCATCGGGTCAGACCTGACTCATAGTGACTTGGGTTTATGAGGTGGTATCACTATGGAAGTAGATTGCCCAACCTTCCTTCCGAGGAGTGGCTGGTGGGTTTGAACCGCCAGCCTTCTGGTTAGCAGTCGAGTGCCTTAGGCACTGTGCTTAAAACTGTATTCCATCTGGTTTTCAAGGCTGCGACTGTTCAGAAGCAGATCACCAGCCCTTTCTTCTAAAGCATCTCTGGGTCAGTTTGAAACATCAACCTTTATTTGTTTATTAGTTAAGAGTTTAACCATTTGCATTACCCAGTAACTAATGAAAATCTATTTTATGAGAAGAACACAATTTGACTTGCAAATGCTAAAATTTACTCCCTTGGATTAAATAAATAAAAGTATCCTTCCTTTGTCCAGCGATATTCATGGAAATAAATTTTGCCTCATATGACCTTTCATAAAACTCCCTCTAGCTGTGAGTCTACAATGTCTCTTAAAACAGCCTGATCCTAGACAACTTGGCCAAGACGGAGAAAACCTATTACTTCCTTCATAATTCACTGTTCTCTTCTCTTCCCTGGCTTTTATCCTTTGGCAGCCCAGTTTATTCCATACACAAATTTGTCCTGGGTTAATATGTTTTAAGCTATGGAGTTTGCCTCAGATATGTTCTATCCTTATTTGCTACTTGGTTTTCATGCTCTTCATTGTTGTTGTTATGTCCATCGAGTCAGAATTGACTCAGTGACTCCTCCTTGGGTTTCTGAGGCAGTATCACTACGGAAGTAGATTGCTCAACCTTCCTTCTGTAGAGTGGCTGGTGGGTTAGAGCACTTAATTCAGACCTGCCTTTCCTAAGCTTCTTCCTAATCATGTCTTGCTAAGTCAAGGACACTTGGGAAGCCTCAAAATAATTTCAAAGCATATAGTTCAAACATAGGACTCTTGTTGAAAGGAACATGCTTTAAGAGAAATGTGGCAATGGGTTGCCATAGACCAGATAATGAAGCCAAATCAAGAGTGTGAGTATGAAGTCAGTCCGAAAATGTGAGCAGGATTTTCACTCTCAACATTCAAGCTAAGTATGACTTCCAAATTTCCAAGCCAACTGGGGTACACAAGCAGATGAAGGCTGAACAAGCCAGCATTAATGGGTCCAGGAAGGTTAACCTACAGAGATTCAAGTAGAGGAGGAAGGCATAGCAAGAACACAATGCAATTACACAGGGAATATCTCAGCATTCAACATAGGCCTGAAAAAACTATAGAAAGCAGTTTTAACACCAGATGACTAATAACAGCTTTTCAGAATCAGGAAGAGATGTACAGATTTATACAATCACCTGAGATGGTAACTCTTAGGACAGGAAATGGTTTATTTTTTGCCTTTTTCTTCCATTTATTTTACTTCTGTCTGCATGTGTGTCGGCATGTTGGGTAACTAGCAGATGTAGGATGCTTCCAGAGGGGGCAGAGCTCTGCAGGTGCAGCTGAGAGTGAATTCCTCCCAGAACTATTTCTTACTCCTTATCTTTCTGTTCCTGAAAAATATCTTGAATCTTGCTTCCAATCCTTCACCTGATTTTTCCTTGTCTGTATCTCTTCTGAAAAAAGACAGTGATAATTATTTAAATAATGTGACTATTTGTCAAAGGCATTTAGCCATATTATTTTTCTCCTTCAATCAGGTAGGAGTGATATTGGGGAAATTTTACATTTAGTTGGCATAAATGTTCTCAGAAAATTAAAATAAATGCAGAAGATGACATTTTACAAGATTGCTTTCCATTCTTAGCATAATGAACAATTCAGTCACTGTTGAATAGCCCAATCTATTTTATTTCTTTGAGCAAATTCCATTGTAAGAGCCAACATCATCCATGTGCTTCCAAAGCAGAAAGTAATTATCATCACAATTAGCTTTTACAAAGATACACATTTTCCTCATGCATTTCTTCTCATCTTCTCCTTCCTCTCCAATTTGTATTCATATCTTCTAAATGGTTTGTATAGAAGAAATTACCCCTTCTGCATCTACTTGTATAACTCTGTTAGAAACTCTGTAGTGACATTAAAATATAAAACTATTGCCTGAAGCACCTAAGATATTATTGCTAATCTGTAAGGTCAATTTTGTTGTTGTTGTTGCTTAATTTTTTATTCTCTCGTGGAGCAACAGGTGAGTTTGAACCTCCAATCTTTTTGTGCGTGTGTGTGTGATTTGGGTGAAAATTTACAGAGCAAATTCACTTTCCATACAACAGTTCACATACACTTTGTCTCATGACATCAACTACAATTTACCTCAATGCACCAGCTCCCCTCCCAATTCCTCCCGATAGTTACCTCTTGCCTGTGTCCATCCCTCCATGCACTCCTACCCCCTGAGCTGTCTCCCTGTGCATAAGCAACCCTTCTATTCTCCCCTGATTGTTCTCTCCAAGGAGTGTATCTACCTCAGGCAAATTTTCAACTCCTATGCCTGTCTTTTGTTTGGCTGGAAGCCATAGGTGTGGGTTCAATTCCAGACCTGAAGGGCAGCTAGTGTTCATAGTCTCAATGGTTCACCAGGCTCTATCAGACCAGCAAACTTGCCCCCCCACACACACTTTTTTTTTTCCAAATGATTTTGAGTTTTGTCCCACATTGTTCTCCCTCTCTATCCAGAATCTCCCACATAGATCCCCCTCCAAGTGGTTGACAGTGGTAGCCGGTCACCATCTAGTTCTTCTGATCTCATAGGATTGCATGGTCTACCAGTCACTAGGACTAATTCTTTCCACAAATCTTTGGTTTTCTTCATTCTTCTTTGCTTTGGATGAGGAGAGACTCATCATTGCATCTAGATGGCTGTTTGCAAGCTTTTAAGATTCCAGTCGCTTCTTGCCAAAGTAGGAGGTGGAACAATGTCTTGTGTGGTATTTTATGCCAATTGAGCTTGATGTCCCCTGTGACATCAAGGACTATAGAGTCTACCTACATAGAGTCAGCACTAGCAGCAAAGTTCAACAAGAGAAAATAACAAATGCTGGCGAGGATGTGGAGAGAGTGGGACTCTCATACGCTGCTGGTAGGACTGTAAAATGGTACATCCACTGTGGAAAGCAGTATAGCAATTCCTTTAAAAGCTGGAATTAGAAATACCATTTAACCCAGCCATTCCATTACTAGGTATTTATCCTAAAGAAGTGAGAGCCGTGACATGAATGGACATACGCACACTCATGTTCATTGCAGCACTATCTAGGACTATAGAGTCCTGAGCCCACAGGTTCAACTACTTGGTCCCTCTGGGTAGCTGGCTGTGACCAAGAAGTGACTACAACCTTGTCCTTTGTCAACTCTTCCATACCTCTGGAATTCAGATCACACAAATACACTTACAGGACCGTTGTCTGCCAACCCTATACATGGTCTTGGGTACACTCCCTGCTTCATGTTGTTGTTGTTGTTATTTGCCATCAAGTCGGCCCCAACTCATAGCGACCCCTCTTTGGGTTTCCAAGGCAGTATCACTATGGAAGTAGGAATGCCCAACCTTCCTTCCAAGGAGTGGCTGGTGGGTTTGAACTGCCAGCCTTCTGGTTAGCAGTCAAGTGCCTTAGGCACTATGCTACCAGAGCTCCTACCCTGCTTCATAGACATATCTAATAGTTCAGCCTGTCCACCAATCTATCTACTGATAGATCCATGTTTGCTTTCACTGACAACGCAGTACTGTATGTGCAAAAGGATTCATCTTTGTTGTCTGTACCTCCCATGTACATCTCTTTATCTTCCTCTGCCTCAATGCCACCATGTCGATCACTCACATTTGGTACATTGCCCTTCTCTTCACCCAAATCAATACTTATCTCTACCTATGTCACAGTGTGCCCTACCCTTCCCTCCCACCTCTGGTAACCAACAAAGAAAATTTCCTTCCATAGATAAGCCTTCCCTTGACTCATTCAATAACAGACTAATACAATATCTGTCCTTCTGTGATTGATTTATTTCACTCAGCATCATACCCTCCAAGTTCATCCACGTTATGCGGTGTTTTGCAGATTCTATGTTATTCTTTAGGGTTGCATAGTATTCCATTGTTGGTATGTACCAGAGTTTGGTTATCTATTCCTTAGTTGATGGACACCTAGATTGTTTCCATCTTTTGGCTATTATAAATAGTGCTGCAATGAACATGAGTGTGCATATGTCCATTCATGTCATGGTTCTCACTTCTTTAGGATATATATACCTAGTAATGGAATGGCTGGGTCAAATGGTATTTCTAATTCCAGCTTTTTAAGGAATTGCTATACTGCTTTCCACAGTGGTTGTACCATTTTACAGTTCTACCAGCAGTGTATGAGAGTCCCAATCTCTCCACATCCTCGCCAGCATTTGTTATTTTCTCTTGTTGAACTTTGCTACTAGTGCTGGAGAAAGCAAGTGGATCTATTTCTGTTTCTTAATTCTATTCCATTGGTCTATGTATCTGTCATTATACCAATACCAGGCAGTTTTGACTACTGTGGCTCTACAGTAGGTTTTGAGATCTGGCAGTGTGAGACATACTTTGTTGTTCTTCTTCAATAGTGCTTTGCTTATCCAAGGTTTTTTCCTTTCCATATAAAGTTAGTGATTGGTTTTCCCATATCTTTAAAAAATGTTGATGGAATCTGGATAGGGATTGCATTGAATGTATAGATTGCTTTGGGTATAACTGACATTTTTATAACGTTCAATCTTCCTATCCAAAAGCATGGTATGTTCTTCCATTTATGT
>NW_006922096.1:682599-685828 GCF_000298275.1 Orycteropus afer afer | reverse complement strand
TCAGGATTGCTGCCAGACCACAGCTCTGTATGTCTCCATTTTTGGTATTTTCATGCAAATTTTTCTGCTAGTTGGAGTTTATTCCACTTCTATTTCCTTCCCTTCAAAAATCAGAGGTCCAGGATTATCTTCTGTATCTGTTATTGGTTCCCCCTTTTCTTTGTTGGAGAGGGTCTGTGCAGTCTTTCTGCCTATTCCTCCATCTTACTGGAACTCTGAACCTCTAATCTTTAAGATAGCATCCAGTTCTTAGCCATTGTGCCACCAGGAGGCAAATCTAAGTGTTAAAAAGCAAAGATGGCACTTTGAGGACAAAGGTGCACCTGACTCAAACCATAGTAATTTCAATCATCTCATATACATGCAAAATATGGACAATGAATAAAAAAATACTGAAGAAGAATTGAGGTCTTTGAATAATAGTGTTGGTGAAGAATATTGAATATACCATGGACTGCCAGAAGGTGGAAGAAGTCTGTATTGGAAGAAATACAATCAGTATGCTCCTTAGAAAGAAGGATAGTGAGACTTTGTTTTGATTACTTTGAACATGTTATCAGGAAGGACTAGTCCCTGAAGCAGGATATTATGCTTGATAAAGTAGAAGTTTAGTGAATAAAACGAAGACCTTCAACAAGGTTGATAGACACAGTGGCTGCAACAGCAGACCCAGACAATGATTATTGTGGGGATGGTGCAGAACCTATGTTCATTCTGTTATTTATAGTGTCACTATGAGTTGGAATTAATTGCCCAGCACCTAGTAACAGCAACAACATTTATATAAAAGAAATACAGAGCATTTTAAAAAATTACTCAAAATAACCCTGGCTTGATGTTTTTATGGAAACATTCTGAGCACATTGTAGAGACTAAATAGTCATAATGTTACATAAATTGTTCCAGAACAAAGGAAATAATTTCATGGAGTGTATATAACTTTAAAACGTACTCAGATAAAAGTAGCACCAAAAAACTATACATATATCTTCCTTAGGAATACAGATGTACATTTTAAATAAAGCATTAGCAAATATAATCCAACACCACATTAAAAATATAGTACATTCTGAACTAGTGAAATTTATTCTGGGAATATAAGAATACTTCAATATTAGTATCTATTTACGTACTTCAGTCCTATTCTAAGCAAATCTTTCAATAGTAAACATTTAGTGACATTCCCACTGGTCCCTAATAGCACTAGTTTCATGGATGTGTGTTCCTGCTTAGTAAATGCTCTCTTCTTGCTATCTTGAAATTCTTACTCATTTTTTTTTTTTTAAGCAAGAAGCTCCACATTTTCATTTTGCAATTAATCCATAAATTATGTAGTCAGTCTTGGTTTCTTCATCATGGAACTAACTTACAGTTGATTAGAAAGTCTGTACATGTAAACAAATCCTTATAATACACCATGATAAGTACAGGAATGGAGATGTAGAGATCACTTTAGATTTAGGCAGATTTTGTTTTGAATACTGGCTATGTCAGTCATTATCTTGGTGTCCTAGATCAAGTTACTTAACTTCACTGTAGCAGGCTATTCTTGAGATGTGCTATGGTGGGGAAGGAGGTTGGTATATGACAATGCTATTGTTCTTGTTGTTAGGTGTTGTTGAGTCAACTCCGACTCACAGTGACCCAATTTGCAGTAGAACAAAACACTTCCCAGTCATGTGCCATCCTCATAATCCTTGCTATTCTTGAGCCCATTGTTTCAGACACTATGTCAATCCATCTGCTTGAGGTTCTTCTCCTTTTTCACTGAACCTCTACTTTACCAAGCATGAGACCCTTTTCCAAGGAACGGTACCTTCTGACCACATGACCAAGGTAGGTAATACGAAGTCTGGTCATTCTTGCTTCCAAGGAGCATTCTGGCTGCAGTTGTTTCAGGACAGAAATGTTTCAAAAGTTCTGCCAGTCCATGATATTTTCAGTATTCTGAAATGACAGTGCTAGACACATAATAAGTGCCATAAATGAAAAACAAACCCATTGCCATTGAGTCAATTCTGACTTATAAAGACCCTATAGGATATAGTATGTCTGCCCCACAGGATTTCCAAAGATGGAAATCTTTATGGAAGCAGACTGTGACATCTGTCTGCTATGGAATAGCTGGTGGGTTCAAATAGTCAACCTTTCAGTTACCAGCCAAGTGCTTTAACCACTACACCACCAGAATTCCCTCAATAAGTGTCGTAGTAAGTATTATATACCTTAGAATTATTATTGCTGAAACTGTCATCTTTGTTGTCATTGTGGTGGTTGTGGTGATGGTGGTGGTGTTGGTGGTAATTGCCATTGTTGCAATACTTTCCATAGATGCAACAATAGCGAAAAGGAGGGAATAAGCAGCATTAATCCGAAGTATCACAAATTTCTTCACAGCAATATACATTTTTAGCTAAGTCTTGAAGAAAGAGTTATTTCATCAGAAATGTAGAAGGCATTCAAAACGAAAACAGGTGCCATTGAGCTTATTCCAATCAATGGAGACTCATGTATTTCAGACCAGAATTATGCTCCATGGGGTTCTCATTTCTGTGATGTTTCAGAAGTAGACCGCCAAGCCTTTCTTCTGACAGCCATGGGTGAGTTCAAACCACTCACCTTTTGTTTACCATCTGAGCACTTACTTAACCATTCATACCATCCAGGGACATTAAAGATGAAGAGAATACCAAACACAAAGGTGTGAAGGCTTGCAATTAGTCAGGGACATAGGGAGTCAGCATGATGGTCAGGAGCGAGGATTTGGCTTAGACTCTCAGTTCCTCTGGGTGCATGACCTTGGGCAAATCACTTAATCTCTCTGTAATTAGTTTCCTCATCTTTAAAAAGGGAATGATAATAAATAAAACTTTTTGGTTAGCAGCCAAATGCTCTAACCACTGTACCACGAGACTCTAGCAAATTGTAAATGCCATATAGGTGCTTGTGGTCATTAAGGTTGTGTGTCAATTTGGCTGGGCCTGGTTGTGTGACTGGGCAGTTGGTGGTAGTTATTCCCTATGATGAGACTGGTAATCAACTCCATGGTTGGATCTACTATGAGCAGCTGAGTAGCTGTTTAGGGATGTGGTCTGCTACCTGTATATAATAAGCAGAAGTTTTGGGAATGGTCTCCAGCTTATGGCACACTTGAACCCTGCATATAGCCGTGTCATTGTTCAGCAGTCTATCATGCTCTGCTAACGTTGGGACTTTCAATGGACTTCAA
>NW_006922096.1:678630-682234 GCF_000298275.1 Orycteropus afer afer | reverse complement strand
CCACTAGATAACCAGAACAGTTCTATTATTATTATGCAAGTAAATCTGAGTCACAAGCAAGGCTTAAAATAAGTAAGCAAGAGGCAGTTTCCAGAAAGTTTGGTCTGCTGTACTTAGTCTGTTATCTTACAGGCAGTGGAAGACCATTAAAGTATTTAAGTACAGTTGTGACATGTTCTGAACTGCTGTCTAGAAAATTGCTGTGACAACATTATGGAGACACAAAGAATTGTGGAATACAACTTGACTTCCAGTTGCTGTAGCTTTCCCTATACTGGCACACCTGACAAAGGCAATTTCTGTTTCTAGCATAAGCAATAATCAACACAGAACATACAAATTTTTAGCTTAAAGAAGTGTCTTTTGGCCACAGCATCTGTCCTGAAGGGTACTTGGAACAAGACTCAGTCATAATTCATATACTAAGCATCATTTAAACTCCACACCAAGAAAGAGGCAGAGTATGTTCTAGATTGCCACGCCTCATCCCATCTTTTACAAACCAAGACCAGACTTGTGGGGCCAGAGACAATGCCCTGCTGTGGACAGTAGCACTTTCAGTCCCATGATATCCTACGTGATGTCCTCATCATTTGCTAGAACTGCCAGAGAATCCCTGGATGCAGGCTTTTCATACTCATTGCCACTCACAGCAGATATAATGGCAGCTGATCAACAATGTTTATTGAGCACTCACTGTGTTTAGAGCACAGGAATAGGGCTCTGGAAAAATGCCACAGCAATGAAAGCAGTGGGAGATGGTAGCATCCCTTGTGTAGTGTCTGACACCATTGTCAATAGCAGTAGCTCTTCTAGGCCACTAGGATGATTCAATACAACTTAAAAATTGACTTGTGCACTGAGTCTCTGCTACCTTAGAAAGATGTTTCACAGTGAAAGACTTGTGATACATTGTACAATTTGAAGAGAAAATTCGGAATTCTCTTTTTGAATCAAAAAAAATGTTCATTTATCATGCACAATCAATTACCTCTTGGGTTCAATTTTATTTTTTTACTCATTGAAGGCAGGTTTGACCAGAAACAACTATGTAAAATAGTGAAGAGCAATTTATTTTAGAGTATTCCATATTAAAAAAAAAAAAAAAAAAAAAAACCCTACCAATAGCATTGATACTAAGTAAGCTATTTACTCCAACAGGGAGATTTTTTTTGTGTGAAGATAAAGCATTTTGAATTCTCACAGAGGGATTTCTATATGTGTCTACACTAAAATAAAGCTTTACTTTATTTTGAAAGGTTATATATCAATAATGTACTTTAACACCTTCATTCCATTATTTAAGATGGTCTGAGGGGGAAAATAAATCATTAACATTTAAAATCAAGCTTCTTTGTAAGTAGAAATACAATGATTTTTTTTTTTTTTTGGTAATTTTTTTAAGTACACACAAATCATTTTAAATAATATCACTATTTCAGTGTCAATCACTAAGTAAGTACTATTGAGCTGTTGTGGGTGGTTACCTGCTGCATTTCAACTTTTCTGGTTTTTGCAAAATATAATTAATTCCCTGCAGTCAATCCATAATTATACTTACAAAGATAGATGAAGGTCCTTGCTACATATCTCAGCTTCATCCAAAAAATGACGTTGAATGGGACATCAGATCGCTCAGCTCTGCCGAGAGAAAAAAACATTCCAGAGATCTTGTTTGTGTGACAACAACATGCATTTAACAAAACAAAAATATAATCCATTTCATGCCAGTTACAGGAGGTGATTCAGCTAGATGGCTGGCAGTAAAGGTTGTTTAGCAGGTTTCAGATCCCTAATTTGGTGTCTAGATTGCTAAGTAGAAACTGGTATTTAATTAGTAGAAAAATTATTACCCCTAAGAGTTGCTTTAAAAAGAACAAAGTAATTAAAATGTTACAATCCATATAGTGGGTGCTTATCCTCACTTGTCAATAGCTGTTTTCCTTCTTTACCACTACTAGGTTTAAAAACATTCCTGTTCTGGTGGCATAGTGCCTAAGGCATTTGACTGCTAACCAGGAGTCTGGTGGTTTAAACCCACCAGCCACTCCTTGGAAGGAAGGTTGGGCAATCTACATCCACAGAGATGCTGCCTCGGAAACCAAGGAGGGGTCGCAATGAGTCAAACTGCCTTGATGGCAGCGAGTTTTTTTTTTTTTTTTTTTTTAATGCCACTTATTTTCTAAAGTGTGAACATGTAAATGTAAAATCCCTAGACATTCAGAAAGGAATAACCCTTTCTCCCCCCACCCCCCAGAAAAACCCTTCTTACATTTAATGATTATTTTTTAAAAGATTCATTCTGTAAGATTCTTTTTAAATACCATAAAATTATCTCCAACCCTCCCACCTAATAAACTATGTGGTCGTTAAGTGAATTTTACAATAGACCTCACTGAAGACATTACTAAATTCCTGACTTGATTGGTTAGGGACATCGAAGTGATACTGATGAATATATCAGAACCCTACAGATACAGAAAATTGCCTTTGCACTGGGACTTCAACGTAGTTCAAAACAGTTCAGTCATGGCCAGTTAAGCAAAACTGGAATAGTCCTGAAATTTTAAAACATGAGTGATCTGGAACACTAAACAAACTGGAAAAACTACAAGCCAATGAGGTGGAATTGGAGACTCGGAAAAGGAATAAGGAACCCTTTCAGGAGCCTGATTCATGACACTAGATTATTGACAGCACTGTGGAGAGCAACATTCATTCAGAACTGAGTGGTTGGCCACCATCTTTGAGCTGGGCACTGTTGTTTTCAAATCAGCCAGTCAAGATATTTGGTTGCTATGCAACACACACTCTGCCCTTGTTTTCTAAGAGGTAGATTAAATTTCAAACAGAGTTTCAATCTATAATTATTCCTATTCCAGTTAGCATTCCTGTTAACCCACATTTCAAAAATTCAGGTCTGTTCCAGTGTCATTTTCTTCATCTTTATTCAAGACTTCTCTCTTCACAGAAATGGAAGCTTTTCTTTAAGGAAAAAAAAATTAAAATGTAAACATATTTTTCATTAAACTGCTTCCTTTCTTTGTTTCATTATGAATTCTTCAAATTCATTAAAGGCTGAAGAAGTAATCATTTCCTTTTAAATTTTGTAGCAATATTTTCCCTATTTTTTTGCTTATCCTCAAGCACAATTTCAAATCTCTAGCTGTGTAATTTCTCCATCATTACATTCTGCATGTTACTGAGTTCACTGCTGGTATTCAGTAACTATCAAATTATCATGATCAGGCAACGCCAATTGAGAAAAACACTAACATGCAGTACAGTAAGATGCAAAACAGGCAATATTGATTAATAGCAAACATTTGATTGACATCTCTAATTTTGCTTGAATTGAAACTAAAACTTTATTGCACTTCTCTGTGGTCTGCCAGCTGCCTTTCCTACAGATGTTCTCAACATATGAGGGGGAGCTTGGGCATTAACCTCCTGCTGCATAACAACTAGTTTTGGATGATCATGTAATAACATGCTTCCTTTTCAGGATCAAACTGTTGATAAGACATGATGGAAGACTTCATTTTCATACACTATGACAAGTGTCTGTAATTGCTGCTGCTACACAACTAAACAATTCATCCAT
>NW_006922096.1:676640-677355 GCF_000298275.1 Orycteropus afer afer | reverse complement strand
CTAGAAGTTAGAGATCGAGGAGTTAGCATGGCCATGTTCCCTCTGAAGCCTCCAATTTTTCTTTGCGTCTTCGGGCTTCTAGTAACCCTAGTTTCTTTGGTTTATGTCACCATAACCCCAGGCTCTCTTTATCTTCACATTACCATTTTCCCTATGTATGTCTTCCTCTTCTTATAAGGTCACCTGTAAATTGGGTTAGGGCTTACCCTACTCCAGTATTACCTCATGTTAACTAGTTACATTGACCAAAAATGCTATTTTCAAATAGGGTCATATTCATAGGTACTGGGGGTTAGGACTTGAACATATCTAATTGACGGACCCAAAGTAAACCACAATAGCTGACCCCTCCCTTCCCACCTGTTCCTACTCACTAAGTGCATAAGTATTGTTTCATAGTCCTCCTTCTACTAAGATCTATCCAACATTCTTACCTCTTATTTTCAGATATACTTGTATAAAATTATCTTATCCTCTACAACTTCCACCTACATGTGTGACTGTGCAAAAAGGGCAAGGAGGCCACATGTTCTGACCTCCTCTAATCCCCCAAGAGGAAGACAGGATTACCAGCGGTAACCCAAGGCCTATTCCTACAAGGCCAGACATGCTGCCTCCCTCCAGCCCTTTCTCCAACAGTTCCTCCCAAAGCACCCACCACCTCTTTCCTGGGTTTGATAATTCGCTGCAGTGGTCACACAGAGCTCACAGATTA
>NW_006922096.1:673991-674925 GCF_000298275.1 Orycteropus afer afer | reverse complement strand
CTATTTCTAAGTCTTTAAGCATTTGTAGGTAACTTGGATCAGGTGCATATGGTTCTTATTTGGACTTATTCTAGTGCAAGAAAAGACTGGAAGCCTTTTCAGTGATTTAAAAGTTGCACATGTAGCAGGTGAAGGTGATTGTTATAAAGAGTAAGGGTTAAATCATTTCAAACTGAGGTCAAATTTACACAACATTAAAGAGCAAGTATGTCTATATATTCAGCGTTCTTCATCAACATCATAATTCCAGTGCATCAGTTTTTTTGGTGTTCCTTATTCATTGTAAAACTCTCACACTCATATGAGGCAATTGAAAATATGCTTGCTTGATTCAGGTGCATCTTAGTCCACAAAGGTACATCTTTGGTTTTTTAAGGCTTGAAAGAGGTCTTTTGTGGGGGGAGACAAGATGGCATTCCCTTACAATGAGATCTGGAAATATGAGTGATACAGATACAAATAATGATCTTGGAATCCTGAGGTTCAAACGAGAAGATAAAGAGTTAGATTGAACACTGATTGGAAAGGGAAACACAGCAAGATTAGTGACTAGGGAGAGAGGACAGGACCGACTGTCCAAAATGGGGACATCTTGAATAGAGATACAGATGCTGATGATGGGGGGGGGTGCTTCATGGAATCTACACAGCGATAATGACACAATGTAGATTGAGAGGAATTCGAGGTGAGCAACGGATACGTGGGAGCTGGGAGAAAAACATGCAGGGAATTGAGTCAGAGTTATATATGGTACAGGTGGCCATGGAGAGAGGAGGGAGTGAGAAAGGGAATCAACTGACCAATGACAGAAGCCGAGTTTGAGCAGGTGAAGGGTCTTTGTTGAGGCAGTTGACAAAACTGGGGATGGGACAATCTCTTGCTCTATTGAATCCAGGCAAGAGCAGGACAAACAGCTGTGTGAAACCAGAAGGGC
>NW_006922096.1:669332-672171 GCF_000298275.1 Orycteropus afer afer | reverse complement strand
TGGAAGTAGATTGCCCAACCTTCCTTCCAAGGAGTGGCTGGTGGGTTTGAACTGCCAGTCTTCTGGTTAGCAGTCAAGTGCCTTAGGCACTATGCTACCAGAGCTCCTGAAGAAAGCATATCTTAGCTAAAAGATAAGTCCATTGACATCAGCTTGTATTAGGAAAAATCAAAAAAGAAAACTGAAGATATAAAATGATACACCATACACCTGATTGAAATTCTAGAACAAAAGAAGGTAAATGTGATGACATACACAAAATCTTGAAGGAAAAAAAAATTGTCAACCAAGAATATATATCAAACAAAACTGTCCTTCAAATATGATGATGAAATTAGGCATTCTCAGACAAACAGAAATTAAGGGAATATATAAAAACCAGATCATCCCTACAAGTACACTAAAGGTAATCATTTCAATAGAAAACTAACAACAGAAGACAGCAACCTAAGATTAAGACATGTGACAACACCACGCAGAAACAACCCCAGGAAAAGAATTCTCAAACCTAAAATAAGCTTACAAAACAGATAATAGAGAACCAGAGGAATAAATCTGTAAACAATACCAACTACAAAGCAAATAGAAGGAATAAATGGTATAATTACAAAACTTCCATGTGGAGAGGTAGTCAAGATGATGTCAATATAGGACAGAATTTTTTATAATTAGGGAGATAATAATTTACTACAAGGTAACCACAAAGAAAATTAATATAACTTCTAACCAAAATAAGAAAGGAAAAAATCACAGGGACTTAATAAACATGAAAGGAACAATAATGAAAAAAAAAAAATGAAAACTTGATAACAAAATGAATTCAGCACAGAAAAATATTTGGAATAAGGAAATCATCAGCACCACAATATAAAACACAAAAAAATGACAGTAATAAGCTAATACCTAGCATTAATTACACTAACTGTGAATAGATTAAATGCACCAGTGAAGAGAAAGAGAATAGGAGACTGAATAAGAAACCAACACTCGTCAATATGCTGCAAGAGACTCACTGTAGACATAAAGGTAAAAATAAATGTAAAATAAAGGAATGGAAAAAAATACGACAAGTTAATGGCAACGAAAAAGGAGTGGAAGTGGCAACACTGATTTCTTATAAAATAGACTTCATGGCAAAATCCAGCGTAAGGGAAAAGGAAGGGCATTTTATGATGATAAAAGGCTCAATAGACCAAGAGGACATAACCATAATAAATCACTATGCACCCAATTATAAAGCTCCAAAATACGTAAAGCAAACATTAACTGAATCGAGAAAAGAAATAGACAATACTACAATAGTAGAAGGAGACTTTAACATACCACTTTTGATGAAGGACAAATAATCAGAAAAAAGTTCAACAAGGATATAGAAAATCTCAACAACATAATCAACCAAACTGACCTCATAAATACACCACTTTTGGTGAAGGACAAACAACTGGAAAAACATTCAACAAAGATGTAGAAGAGCTCAACACTATGATCAAACAACTTGACCTCATAGACATATGCAGAACACTCCACCTAACAAAAACACAATACACATTCTTTTCCAGTGAAGATGGATCATTTTCCAGAATAGACCATACATTAGGCCACAAATCAAGTGTTAATAAATTTAAACACATTGAAATTCTACAAAGTATGTTCTTGGATCATAATACTAGAAATCAACAATAAGAAATCTGGGGGAAAATGAAAATCAAATACATGGAAATTGAATAACAAACTGCTCAAGAACTGCTAAGTAACAGAGGAAACAAATTGTGAAATAAAATTCCTAGAAACAAACAAGAATGAAAATGCAACATATTAAAACTATTGGGGCACAGTGAAAGCAGTCTTAGAGGTCAATTTATAGCAATTAATGCACACATCAAAAAATAAAAAAGAACCAAAGCCAACACTTTATGGAGGACAACTTGCTAGCACAATCTACTAAATCCCTCATCAATGAAATCTGAAAATCTGAGTGAAACAGATAGAAATAATGATCTTGGAATTGTTAGTATCAAATGAGAAGGTAAAGAATAAGATTAAGACCTGATTGGAAAGGGAAATGGACTCAGATTAGCAACTGGGGAAAGAGAAAAGGCTGGACAGTTCAAAACAGGGCAACTTAAATAGAGACACAGATGTTGATGTTGTTGTGTTGTTAGGTGTCGCTGAGTTGTCTCCAACGCATAGTGACCCTATGCACAGCAGATCGAAACACTGCCTGGTCCCGCTCCAGCTCCACAATCCTTGCTATACCGGAGCCCATCGCCTCAGACACTGTCAATACATCTCCTTGAGGGCCTTCCCATCTGTCATCAATCCTCCACCTTACCAAGCATGACATCCTTCTTCAGGGAATGGTGCCTTCTGAAAACAAGACCAAAGTAGGTGAGACGAAGTTTGGCCATTCTCACTTCCAAGGAGCATTCTGACTGAACTTCCTCCAGAACAGATTTGTTAGTTCTTTTAGTAGTCCATGGCACTTTCAGCATTCTTTGCCAGCACCACAACCCAAAAGCATCAACTCCTCTTCGGTCCTCCTTATTCATTGTCCAGCTCTCCCATGCATATGGGGCATTTGAAAATATTACGGCATGTGTCAGGCTCACCTTAGTCCTCAAGGAGACATATTTGCGTTTCAGCACTTGAAAGAGGTACTTTGCAGCTGAGTTGCCTAGTGTTATACGTCATCTAGTGTCCTGACTGTGGCTTCCATTGGCATCAATTATAGAACCAAACAATGTGAAGTCTTTGACACTAATAATTTCTCCATTTATTGTGACGATGCTTATCAGTCCACTTGTGAGGATTTTTGTTTTCTTTATACTGAGATGTAATC
>NW_006922096.1:665259-666642 GCF_000298275.1 Orycteropus afer afer | reverse complement strand
TTGGGATAATATCAAAGGAAATAACACACACCTGATTGGAATCCCATTAAGAACAGAAGGAGACAAGAAAACAAAAAACAAAAAACAAAAAACAAAAAAAAAAAGAAGAAGAAGAAGGAAACCTCACTGACAAAATACTTGAAGACTTGTAACAGAAAATTCCTCCAGTATCAGGAAAGATGAAAAGATATCATCTAAGAATCTCAATAAACCTCATATAGTATAGATCCCAAGAGAAAGTCAGCAAGACATGTCATAATCAATAATCAAACTTTCCAAAACAAAAGACAAAGAACCTTAAGAGCAACAAAGATATAGAATATATCAACAACACAATCAACTTACTTGACCTCTTAGACATATATAGAGCACTCCACCCAACAGCAACAACAACAGAATAAATATTCTTTTCCAGTGCACATGGGTCATTGTCCAGAATAGACCATATGTTAGGCCACAAATCAAAGCTCAATATATTTAAAAATATCGAAATTCTACATAACATATTCTCGGCTCACAATGCTGCAAAGTTAAAAATCAACAATAGGAAGAATGGGGGAAAAGATTAAATACATGGCAACAGAATAACACACTGTTGAAGAACCACTGGGTTACAGAACAAATAAAGTTTGAACTAAAATAATTCCTAGAAACATACAAGAATGATAACACAACATACCAAAACCTGTGGGACACAGTGAACGCAGTACTCAGGGGTCAATCTGTAGCAATTCATGCACATATCAAAAAAGATGAAAGAATAAAAATCAACATCTTAACCCCAAAAGTCCAAAAATAGAAAAAAAGAGCAGCAAAAAAGCCTTCAGTCTCCAGGAGAAAGGAAATAATAGCCATCAGAGGACATATAAACAAAACAGAAAAACTATAGAGAAAACCAATAAGACTAGTGGCTGGTTCTTCAAAAAGGTTGGCAAAATGGTCAAATTTAACCAAGGAAAAAAGAGAGAAAAAGCAAATATCATGGATAACAAATGAAAAGGGAAATGTCACAACAGAACCAACCAAAATAAAAAGGATAATAACAGAACACTATGAAGAACTGTACTCCAGCAAATTCGAAAAGGGTTTGTCTTTGTACTTAAAGAAAAGTGCAATTTTTTTTTTTTTTTAAATAACACTCACTGGTTTCTTATTTCTTCCTCTTTCCGTAACTTATCTCTCATCACTCCTACCTTCTCACTCTATGCTTTGGTTCTTCAATTACTGTCTCATTTCAGGGTTTCTGCATTTGCTATTTGCTCTACCTGTAAATGCTCTATTTTTGTCTTCACCTTTCAAATACCTACACATTATTGTGGTCTTGGCCCAATCACCTCTTCTTCCAGAAATCTCTCCCCTTGTTTCACCATCTACATGTGTACA
>NW_006922096.1:656874-659859 GCF_000298275.1 Orycteropus afer afer | reverse complement strand
ATGACTCTTAACAAATAGGGATTTATTCTCTTACAGTTTAGGAGGCTAGAAGTCCGAATTCAACATGCTAGTTCTAGGGGCTGGGTGAAGGCCCCTCAACCTTGGGCTTCAGCTCTGCCTCTTGCTTCTGGCCCACTGGAGCTGGAGGTGTCACTTAACTCAGGCAGCTGCTGGCTGCTGAGGCTGACAAATCCAAGTTCAAAAAGTAAAATGGGACAGTCCCAAGATTATCAAGCAACATGGCAGACCAGTAGTTCAACTCCAGAAACATTCCCAAGATCAGCAGGGAACATGGGTGGCTGCTGAATGAAGACTTGGCTAAGTGCAGGATCCAAGTATACCAAAAACTTGAGACATTTTTCAAAGCTTCTTTTTATATACTGGAAGCAAACCACATCTTCAGCTGCTCATAGCAGATTCTACCATGGAAATGATTACCAGTTTCCTCATGGGGAAAACTATATCCAGCTACCGAGCCACTCCAAACAAGGCATAGCCAAGTTGACACACAACCTTAACTACCACAAATATCTATTTCCGTGAGCTTTTGCTTAAGGTAGTATATGAGTTTTATCCTGATATTCTGTATGTTGGGTGCAGCAATGCTATGCTGCTGCCAGCTGAGTGAAAAGCCAGGTGCTTTAACTAATAGCAGAGTTTCTAATAAAACATTGAAAACTCTAACAAAAACATGTTGGAATAGGCCATTCCAGTTACTCACACAGGACCTGAGCCATAGGCCTTCTCAATAGCTTTGGAATCTGCTCTAGTATAGGGACAAATAAGTAAGAGAGATCTTTAAGTGTTATATTTCATGGCCACAATACTTTTAGACTAAAAGACATTTTAAACCTGATAATACTTTAAATTGCACATTGAAAAACTAACTTATTTCATTATGGTTATGAAATTGCATAAATTTCTTTTTTTTTTAATGTGGGTACAGTACATATATTCAATTGAATTTATGGGTAATAAAAATACACTTTTTCTAAAATGTTGAAATAGAAAGTAAAAATAATCAGACATGAATTTGTTATTATTTTTTCCTCTACCTCTAATTAACTTGTAGTCTAAGCCATGATCATCTATTGGTTTCTCACAAGTCTTCCTGCTTTCGTTCTTAATTTCACCAGTTAATTTCCCTGTTCAGAAACTCACTCAAATTAGTAGCCAGAGTACTTACGATGACATCAAAGAGCGTAGTAGCCAAAGTACTCACAGGATCCTAGCACAGACCCTTACTCCTCTCTGGTGTCTTTCCTTTCATTCTTCCTTTACTTACTGTTCTGCAGTAACTGTATTTTCTCTTCCTTAAACACATCAAGCAATGCTCAAGAACATTGCACATGCTACTCCTCCTGCCTGTAATAGCATCCACCAGCAGCTCTTATCATTTTCTTAGGTCTCAGCTTAAATGCCCCTTTATAAGTTAGACACGCTCTGATAACCTGTTAAAAAGTTACAGCTGCCAACTTCCAGTGCCTCTCATCCTCCTCAACCTGATTTGTTTTTCTCTTCACTGCTTATCACAATGTGACACAAATAATGGTTTTATTGTATTCTGTTTCTCTCTACCATTATTTGAGTGATGGAATGATTATCATTTTTTTCTCTCCTTATCAATATTTAAGAAAGTGAGAGAAAGGATTAGTTTTTTTGTTCATTTCTGTATCCCTAACATCAAGAATTGTGCTTTGGCACACAGTAGGTTCCCTATGATATCTGTTAAATGAATAAACACATGAGTCTACCTCAAGTAAAATGCACCAGAATTACTGATTTGTTAAGAAATAAGATTAATTTTTCATTTGACACTAATTTAAATATATATTTAAACTTGGGCTTTGTAAAATTATCTATATTGTGTTTCTTTACATTTTCAACTATCATTTTATGTGCTGGACTTCAGGCTTTTCAGGTTTGTGTGATTTCAAATAGCATATGGTAAAACAAATGAGCATGGGTTTGACACAACCTGACCTTTAAATGACAATGAGAGTGAAAGGTCAGAATGAATGTGGCCTTGTCAGATTCTTATGAGAATGGAACATTTCCAGCAGTTCCAGAGAAGGTCACAAAAAGTGTGCTATAAATGGAAGGGGGAACAAACTGAAAGTTTTTCATTGAATAAGGGTGACAGACAGAGGTCTCTCAAGGAATATATAATGAGGAGCATCCAAGTCATTCAAACTGAAGAATGGCTAGGAGATTGTATGATTTATCTCACATTTTCAAGCAAGGCATGATCATTGTGGAGCAATAATATATTTTTAAAGGCAACACATAACAATGTTATGAAAATTCCAACAGTATACAAAGGCAAACATAAAATATATAAGGGCTAAATCTTCTTTATCCTTCACCCCCCTTAGCTCTCTAATTATTTTTCTCAAAGATCCCAACTGCTACTAATTAGTTTTACAAATCTAAGGATACTCTATGCAGACACAATCTGGGTTACATTTCACTTAAAATTCTATAAACTTTGGAAGATTTCAAGCAGGCAAGGAACATAGAGGTTAATAGAACAGACACCAATGTACACACCACCTACATTTTATAAATATTAATATGAATCCCATTTGCTAGCTAGGGCATGTGTTAAAAGATAAAATGTTACAGATATAATCGAAGACTCTCCTGCATTTTACTGTTCACTTCCCATAGGTAAGCACTATCCTGTGTCTGATGTATCTTTCTTACTGACTTTTCTCCATGTTCTTACATGCATACATATCCATAACAAGATGTAATACTGTATTGCTCCCTAAATTTACATAAGAGCTATCATACTGCACATACCTTCTGTAATTTGATTTTCATTTGAAAATCTGATTTCAAAATTAATCCATGTTGCTACATGTAGCTCTAGTTCATTCATTTTAACTAACTCCTATATCTATCATGGGAGCTCTGGTAGCATAGTGGCTAAGGCACTTGACTGCTAACCAGAAGGCTGGCGGTTCAAACCCACCAGCCACT
>NW_006922096.1:653053-653744 GCF_000298275.1 Orycteropus afer afer | reverse complement strand
TCAGAAAATATGTTGGTCATATTTACATTAAAATATACAGACCAAACTATACACATATTGCTAAAACAATGCCACATTGAGCATCAAATAAAGTATTAAAATACCAAAGTTTTCAAAAGAGCTATCAATGAAAACAACTGGATGGCTAGAGTATTTAGAATAGCATTATGTTAGCAATGAAGCAATGGCATTTTTCTACTAAAGCAAGTTTGTTTTAGTGACCTAAGGCCCCAGTTTTACTTGACAAAAATGAAATATTCTGAAATCATGAGACCAACACTTTCTGCCTCAGTAAAATTTTGCAACTATAGAAATAGTTTTCAAGTGACAACCACAGACTTTTCTAAAATAAAAACTAGATATCACAGCTTACATTTTCTGAAAAATTATAGAAATTTTAATTTGCACATTCTAAAAATGACAAATTAAGCATCTTCTATAATTATCTATTACTGATAAATTACTCGAAAAATGTAGTGGGAGGCCACTTCATTTATGATCACCTTGCCTTGCTTTAGATATTTTAGAATCATTGACACTCCTAACCCGTTATTACTTTAATTTGTAAAATAAAAATATATTAGTATTATGTATTGTTTTAGAAGAGTTTCATTCCCATTGTTTATTGACAAAATATTCTCAACCTGCCATCCATCTCTGAAGAAAGAGGTACAGCCCCCAGTTACACTCC
>NW_006922096.1:651247-652113 GCF_000298275.1 Orycteropus afer afer | reverse complement strand
TCTGTTTTGAGCAGTCATTATTTTGGGACCACCTCCCTCCCCTCCTGCATTCTCTGGAAAATTACTTTTCAGGATATTTCTATCAACAATTCATTTAGCAGAACTTGTCAGATAACTACATCTAAAAATAAGAAGGTCAAGAAATGTTCTCTTACTATATGTCATGGAAGGCAGAGAATTGAAAATATTTTGGGACCAGAATTATTTATTAATATAGGAGGACCAAGGTCAAGGGAATTCATCTGTGCCAGAGGTTGGACATGTTAGAAAGGTAAAAGCATTTGACAGCTTGTAAAAAGCCTTAGATTTCATTTGATTCTGAAGAGGGAACACTGGGAAGGCAGCAGAGTAGAGAACCCTTGTCTTTGATGAGCATGAATGTCTCCAGTGTCTAGAACGTTGTTGTCTGAGTTTAATTCAGAGTGTCATTTCACATACTGAGATAAAATTAGAACTGAGGAATAAAGCAATTTAACATATCCGTAAAAAGTTGTTCTAGTCTTTTGGAATTAGGCAGTTGATAGCTCCTTAAATGGCATATGTAATTGGTTAAAACAGTTCTGGAGAACTTGCTAATTAATGATAGGATTATACCGCTGCACAGAAAGATCAAACTTTTTTAGTGTCTAGTATTTTATTTTCTTTTTATAATTCCTTGCTTATATATAAATTATATATGTATATATATATGTATATTTATGTAATATACATATGAACAAATAAGGCCTGAGTTTATGCTTTTGAGCTGTGGTGTTGGCAAAGAATACTGAAAGTACCGTGGACTGCCAAAAGAATGAAATGTCCTGGAAGAAATGTAGCCACAGTGCTCCTTGGAAGCAAGAATGGCCAGACTTTGTCTCACTTAC
>NW_006922096.1:648168-648752 GCF_000298275.1 Orycteropus afer afer | reverse complement strand
TCTGACTTGATGGCACATAACAACAACAACAACAACAACAACAACAACAACAATTTATATATATATATATGTAATTTCTAGAAGGTACAGGATGACATTTACTAAATTTACAGTAGTCTTTTTAAGAAACCTAAAATTTTACAAGCCTGTCAGAAAAAGAGAATAGCAAATATCATGAAAATAATCAAAGTCTAATGATCTTGTCATACTCATAAATCCTTTAAAGTCTTGGAGGAAAAATACAGGCCAGGTCCAGGTATCTTGCGAAAGCCAGCCATCTACTTAGATGCTATCTGCTTCTCCTCTCTGAGTCATTCAAACTTTAATTTGAGACCTTCAAAAGGTTCAACAGTCCAACTTGGATGCTGGAGCCTTCTTTAGGTGAGACAGATGTAATATAACATCTGTGCTTGCACAGAATCATTTACAATATTCTGAATATATTTAGTCAGAATTTTGATATGTGCTATGATATCTTCTAATCATATTTAAGGTGCAAATATAGAAGTTAAATAATTACATGATGGAAATACAGATCTGGACTAAAGAGGGAAAGAAAAGAGAAAATAGAAAAAGACAAAGCT
>NW_006922096.1:644702-645892 GCF_000298275.1 Orycteropus afer afer | reverse complement strand
CGCTATGAGTCGGAAACGACTCGACGGCACTTAACAACAACAACAACATATCTTTTCTCTGTGGCATAAAAAACAAGAATATAATTTGAATATTTCCTCAATTTAGTATCAGTAAGTTACTTTGGATCTTGGCTGAATGCAAAGAATACATGAAATATGGTTAACTGTGTTTATTGACTATGCAAAGGTATTGAGCTATGTAGATCATGGCAAATTATGGATAACATTGCAAAGAAGGAGAATTATAGAATACTTCAGTATGCTTATAGGGAACCTGCACATAGACCAACAGGAAGTCATTTGAACAGACCAAGGTGATACTGCATAGTTTAAATCAGGAAAGGTGTGCATCAGTGTTGTATATTTTCACCATACTTATTCAATCTATTGTTGTTCTTAGGTATGGTAGAGTTGGCTCTGACTCATAGTAACCCCTTGAATGACAGAATGAAACACTTTAACAATCCTTGCTATATTTGAGCCCATCATTTCAGTGACTGTGCCAATCCTTGTCATTGAGGGTCTTCCCCTTCTTCACTGACACATTATTTTATCAAGCATGTTATCCGTCTCCAGGGAATGGTCCCTTCTGACAACTTGAGCAAAGTAGGTGAGATGAAGTCTGGCCATTCTCACTTTCAAGGAGTATCCTGACTGTACTTATTCCAGGATCAATTTGTTCATTCTTCTGTCAGTCTATGGTATTTTCACTATGATTTCCTGACACCACAATTCAAAGACATGAACTCTTCTTTGGTCTTACTTACCCATGGTCCAGCTTTCACATGCATCTGAAGTGATTGAAAACACCATGGCTTGAGTTAGGTGCACCTTAGTCTTCAAAGTGATATCTTTGCTTCTCAAGACTTTAAAACAGGTTCATTGCATCAGATTTGCCCAAGGTAGTGCAATACCTGATTTCTCGAATACTTCTTCCATGGGTGTTGACTGTGGATCCAAGTAAAATGAAATCCCCGACAACATCAATCTTTTCTCCATGAGTTGTGATGTTACTTATTGGTCCAGTTGTGAGAATTTTCATTTTCTTTATGTTGAGGTGTAATCCATACTGAAGGCTGTAGTCTTTGATCTTCATCAGTAAGTGCTTCAGGTCTTCTTCACTTTCAGCAAGGTTGTATCATCTGCATATTGTAGGTTGTTAATGATTCTTCCTCCAATCCTGATACCAT
>NW_006922096.1:642058-644302 GCF_000298275.1 Orycteropus afer afer | reverse complement strand
CACCCAGGGTGGACAGGTTTTAGAGGAACTTCAAGACTAAGACAGATTGGGAAGAAGGAAGAGACCATCTATTTCTGAAGAAATGACCAGTAAAAGCCTTATTGATAGCAATGAAACACTGTCTGATATATTCATTGTATTGTTGTTATGAGCTGTCGAGTTGTCTCTGACTCATAGTAACCTTATGTCCAACAAAATGAAACACTGCCTGGTCCTGTGCCAGCCTCATGATCCCTACTATGCCTGAGCCCATTGCTGCAGACACCATGTCAATCCATCTTGTTGAGGGCCTTCCCCTCTTTTGTTAACCCTCCACTTTACCAAGTATGGCATCCTTCTCCAGAGAATGGTCCCTTATGACAACATATAGACATTCAGTCTATATGCTGAGCAAATAATTTAAGAAGATGGACTATATGAAGAAAAATAGTGCATGTAGATTGGAGAAAAACTTATTAACAACCTGTGATATGCAAATGATACAAGTTGCTTGCTGAAAGTGAAGTGAGTTCATAACATTTACTGATAAAAATTAAAGACTACTAGTTCAATATGGATTACACCAAAACATAAAGAAAACAAGCATCTTTATAATGGACCAATAAACAGCATCTTGATAAATGAAGAAAATATTAAACTGTCAAGGATTTTATTTTCATTTGGATCCACAATCAATGTCCATAGAAGCAGCAGTCAAGAAATCAAGCATCATATTGCAATGGGAAAATATGCTGCAAAAGACCTCTTTCAAGTGATAGAAAGTGAAATTGTCACTTTGAAGACTAAGTTGTACTTGACCCAAGCCATGGCATTTTCTATCACCTCTGGTGGTGTAGTGTCTAAGGCATTTGACTGCTAAAGAGAAGGCTGGTGGTTCAAACCCACAAGCCATTCCTCTGAAGGAAGGTTGGGAAATCTCCTTCCATAGTGATACCACCTCAGAAACCCAAGGAGGGATCACTATGAGTTGAATCTGACTCCACGGTCATGCATTGCATGCATTGCTTAAGCATGTGAAAGCTAGACAATGAATAGAGTAGACTGAAGAATCATTGATGCCTTTGGATCATGGTGTTGATGAGGAATACTGAATACACTATGGACTGCTGGAAAAACAAACACATCTGTCTTGGAAGAAGCATAACCGGAATGTTCCTTAGACGGAAGATGATGAGACTTCATCTCACATAATTAGGAACTACCAATCCCAGGACAAGGACATCACACATGGTAAAGCTGAAGATCATTGAAAAAGAGGAAGACCCTCAACTAGATGGATTGATACTGTGTCTATAACAACACGCTAAAACAAAGTGATGATTGTGAGAATGGTGCAGGATCAGGCAGTGTTTTGTTTTGTTGTACATAGGATTACTATGAGTCAGAACTGTTATGATGGCACCTAATAACAATGCAAAAAATTACCTAAAGAGCTTAGAAATTATTTTAAGCCCATTTACTATAAAATGTAATTTCTGTGGAAATAAAATTTGTGTAAATAATCTATATTTTTACTAACTTGTTACCATTTTATTTTAAGTGTGTCTCACTATGATTATTATTTTGGTCTCATATTTCTTCTACAATATAGAGGTTTGTTTACATTTATTTTATGATGACGATCCATCCAATTGTGATAACTATAATACAACAACATCTAATTATTATTGCCCTTTTTGGGGCAAGCAGGTTTACCTATTTCAATGCTTTAACTTATTGTTTTCCTTAAATAAGACATATTTCATTCAATATCTTACTTAAGTTACTTGAAAATATTTTCCTTTTGAGTTTGTCATAAGCACAAAAAAAACCTTTGTTAAAATGAATTTATGCTATTAATTCCTTACAGTATTAGTACTATCTTACTTATATAAGCACTTATTTATTGTAAAACCAATTGGAAAAAGTTCCTTGAAAGAATATTATAATCTAATTTAATAATACCATACAGAGATAAAAGTTATTAGCTTTTTGTAACTTTGTCCTTTTGCAAGTTTTATAGGATCCTGTGAAGAAGCAAATTTTGAAATAACTTAAATACCTTGTAATATCAATTAAATTGAAATTTTATCTTTTTCAGTGCACTTTTCAAATGAACCAATTTGTCTTAAAGTTTATCTGAGTAGCTATTGAAAGCTTAACTCATAAGATAAGCCTAGTAAGTAGTTTTATTTGGAACTGAGGCTTAAATGACTTCATGGCTGCACACATAGACCATCCACCCCCCCACCATCACCAAAAAAA
>NW_006922096.1:638119-639138 GCF_000298275.1 Orycteropus afer afer | reverse complement strand
AAAAATTCTAAATGCAAAATGATAAAAATATATAAGGCAAAGCAAACCTCATCTATTAGGGAAATCACTTTTCTTTTATGAAGTATGTCTCTTCAATTCAATTGTGTGTTCTAAGATTCTGGCTAACACCAGTTAAGGTTAAAATTTGCATGTTAAGAATATTTTATTAAAAAAAATCTGAGAGTATAGATTTATAAGTTTTTCTTTTTATCCATTTTGCAGAATGCTAAATTAAGAAACTCAAAGATATATGCCTCACCCTAGCCATAATTATATAAAGTGCCTATTACATTATTCAGCCATAAATTACTAATAGGATTCATTTTTAAAAAAATACATGACAAGTAAATCATTAGAAAATAGGTAGTCTCCTGTGTTGACACACATTAGTCAAAAGAAATTATCTTCCTTTTAGATCTTGTTCGTTGAGCACTCAGAAGTGACAAGCATTTGTTACACATATTCAGCTGACAATGAGGCTGTGTCATGAAAAGACAAATGAAAAGAATTGGATTAATTTAGTTATAAAGAGATTTACATTTTGCTGTTTCTAACATGTCTTTTTGAGATGGATGAATAAGAAATGAGATAAGAAAGCCCTTCAGAAGCTAACGTTGCTGAATATGGTAGAAAAATTGCTCTTGCTGGAAGATGTATCAAGTTTCTGTCAGGTAAAGCCAGGGAAAATTCTCTTGTGTTATCAACTAATCTTACTGGAGAGGGCATATTATGCAAGATGTATGATGATGCTTTCTTCATCTCTTAAAAGTCAGGTGGTTATGCACTATACCAATCTAACAAGATTTCTACACCTTCACTTTTTTTAGCAGCTTAACTGTGAGGCCAAAACAAACATTGTCTGATCTGGCCTGTCCACTAAGTTGCTTGAGAAAAATTTTTAAATCTGTTATTAAATTTTTTTATAACAACAATAATAAATGTACTGAAGTTATTTGTTTACATATTTTTCTTCTAGAAGCTCTGATAGCATAGTTCCTAAGGCAATTGACTGGTAACCA
>NW_006922096.1:630137-637969 GCF_000298275.1 Orycteropus afer afer | reverse complement strand
GTTGTTGTTATGTGCCGTTGAGTCGGACCCGACTCACAGCGACCCCTCCTTGGGTTTCCGAGGCAGTATCACTACAGAAGTAGATTGCCCCATCTTTCTTCCCAGGAGTGGCTGGTGGATTTGAACCGCCAGCCTTCTGGTTATTAGTCAAGTGACTGGCAAGCAGAGATTAATCTAAATCCAGGGAATACCTATTTTAAAAATTATGTCCACTGACAATATACCTTCCCGTTAACCAGAACTTTAAGTTCTTTTTTAATAGTCTATATAGCATTTATAATTGCACAGAGTCACAAAACTGTAATTCTATATAATTTTTATTATGCTTACATGGAGATTTCCCCAGTGTTCTGCCAAGCATAACAACCTCAGTAAAAATCAACTTAGTGTGAAAACTCATTCTAAAAAAAGCCGTATTAAAGTAGCCTAGAGGAAGGTTGGGCAATCCTACTTCCGTAGTGATACTGCCTCGGAAACCCAAGGAGGGGTCGCTATGAGTCAGGGTTGACTCGACGGCACATAACAACAACAACAACAAGACTTAGTATTGTAAAATAAACAAGTATGAGAAAGAAAGCATCTATTTCAAACAGCTAGGATGAGGTGTTTTTTTTTTTTTTTTCTCAGTCTTAGTGACAACTATTTAATGTAGTATTTCAGAGTCCCAAAATTACCGTCTTTTGGAAAATTCACAAGAGTTTTGAATGTCTGGGTGTCCCTCAGTGGCATAAATAGGTAACGTGGTACACTGTTAACCAAAAGGTTGGAGGTTCCAGTCCATCCACAAACACTTCAGAAGAAAGGCCTGATGACCTACTTCTGAAAAATCAGGAGTTGAAAACCCTTGGGAGCACAGTTCACCTCTGACACTCATGGGTCGCCATATGTTGGAGTCAACTATATGACAACTGGGAATTGTTCAAAGAAAGGCAACTTAGGGAAAACAAAGATGCATGATTCAAGCAGCTCAGTGTCAAAAATTATATATTGGTTGCAACTAAGCAATGTCATACCCTACTTAAAATCCTGGAATGTATTCGACTTAGAATAGTATTGATAGTCCTTATCCGGGTGTACAAGGCTTTCTACTATCCTATTCACCCTTCCACTTTGTTCTCCTTGTCAAAGACTCCTCCATTTGATTGAGTCAGTTCAAGCTGCTGACTTAAATGGTAAGTTCTTAATTATGAATCTTGAGATTCTCTGTCTAATTCCCTTCTTTTATGTTTAGCACTCAGTTTAAATGTTACCTCTTCACCAAATCCTTCCCTGACCACCCAGTCTAAAGTAGATCTTCGGTCTCTTTCTATCACATTAGTGTGCAGTTTATTTTTTCCTTCAATGCAAATATGAACGACCTGATATGTTTGTGCTTACTTATCTTACTTGAGATGTGCTTGTTGCTTATTCCCTATCAGTATAACATGCCGTGTAGCTTGGCACATTGTTGATGCTCAGCAAATGTCTTATTAATGAATAATCCTCACATTTTCAAAGAGATCATTACCTTGATATTACATAATTTATATGTTAGAACCTTCACTGTTTTTAATGATCCATTTGGTTTATGGATGAAATTATTGAACTTTCCCAGTTACATGTATTAAAATGCATCCAAGTCTTTGTATATTGCTGGACTAGGAAAACAGAATCACTATCACCTATACTCTGATTAGACCTTGAGCTACATTTAGTATGTTCTGCATATTTAGGTTCTTTTTGGAATTGTTTCTATTTGGTAGCCATTGGCCTGAACAACTTCACACATTTCTACAGAGTAGTTGATACTATTCTCATTTTGCAGATAGAGTAATAGTCCAAAAAATCCAAATGAAGTCTTCTGACTTCAAAATCAATGCTGTTTACACAATAGAATTTATTTTCTTCAAATTCAGGCATAATGAAAATCATAAATTTTGGGGTGTGTACCCCATGACAAAGAATGAGATAATAATGTTTTAAAACTTTAAAAATCACTTATACACTGACGGACATACTTCCAAAAAATTAAAATCTAGGTGAAGGACAACGTAAAATAAATTATTAGTAGAATTTAACTAAATAGGAAAAGTAAATTTCCTTTCAGGAAGTGATAAGGCAAATTTGTTCACTGAAAAGACAATTAGAATAAGGAGAAAAAGCAAAAACAAACAAACAAATCCAAGCAAACAATAAAGAGAAAAAAGAAAAGACAAAACATTAACTTTCATTTTGGATTTGAATCCAGTTTTTGATCTTAGATCAATTATCATATTTATGTACCTTGGTTTCTCTGTTAGTAAGATAAAGATCATGCATTTCTTAATCTTTTAGTACTAAAAGAAGATTTACAGTGAGTGAAATTTACTTTGATAAAATCAAAACCCAAACTTGCCATGGAGTTGATTCTGACTCTAACCCTACAGGGCAGAGTAGAACTCTCCCACAGGATTTCAAAGACTGTGAATCTTTACGGAAGCAGATTGCCACATCTTTCTCTCAGGAAGCTGCTTGTAGATTTGAAGTGCCAACATTTGGTTAGCAAGTTTTCACACCACTGAACCACTATCGCTCCTTGCTTTGATAAAGCAGTAGTAAAATTCTGTTTGAATGACAAGTACAGAGAAGTAAGTGAGGTATAACAATTCAAGTCTGTTCTCCCTTAGCCAAATCAGAATCCACACTTTGGAAACTGAGATTTCCTTTCTTCATTTGATGAAGAAGCTTAGGAGAAATGCATTTTCATTCAAAGCTCTGTTCTGGTTTAGATATGGACAGTGTTACAGTTAGGAATATTTTTCTCCTAGTAGGTGTTTCAAGTATAATTTTAATATAAAATAATTGAATTAAAAATCATCTAGGGCTGATGTGACAAACTAGAACACCGTTGATGGCCTTTGTTGTTGTTGTTGTTATTTGCCATCGAGTCGTCCCGACTCATAGCGACCGCTCCTTGGGTTTCCGAGGCAGTATCGCTACGGAAGTAGGATTGCCCAACCTTCCTTCCGAGGAGTGGCTGGTGGGTTAGAACCGCCAGCCTTCTGGTTAGCAGTCAAGCGCCTTAGGCACTATGCTACCAGAGCTCCTTAAAAAGCAGAAATATATTGTCTCACAGTTAAGGAGCCTGGAAGTCTGAAATTAGGGCATCAAAAGAACCACGCCCTTTGTTTGTAGGTCCTAGGGAAGATCCCTTTTCTCTTCAGGTAGTCCTGGGTGTTCATAGTCTTTCGTATGTATTTTTGTATGAAATTTTTCTTTCATTGTGTGACTCAGTGTTCATTTCTGTACTTTTATCAGACAGCACTCAAAAAGGGACTAGAATTCACTGTACTCTGGTATAACCTCATTAATTTAACTGATAATATCTTCAATGAAAGAATCTATTTCCAAAACATAACACATTCACAGAAACAGTGCTTAGGATGTCAACTTTTTTTTTTTTTACAGTTAAATCTGTAATAAACATTTTATAATATATAAATATGTACTTAAACCATACATGTCATGGAGGAAAAAAAGAGAGTAACATGGCTGAGATCTAGTCACATGTTATGTATGTTCTAAAGCAGAATTTTTGAGCATGGGCAGGTATTTTTAAGTGATTTGTAGTAGATTACAGTGAAAAGTTTAAGGGGGGGAAAAACAGACTAAGATGGTATGATAAAACAGCTGTTTTTAACCTGAGATGTTCTCATTTGGTAAAGCTATGACCTCCCTTCGAAATAATGCCAATATGTGTATAAACATATAGAATTGAATGCTTTCCAAAGACTGTTGCTTTCAAAAGGCTTATTTCTGACTGTATGTTAAATAATATTCTATGTAAATGTTCCAGCACTGAAGCAGAAGCACCATAGAAATAATTCTTTCTCTCAATCTGCACTAAGGTGATTCCTCACATGATAAAGAAAATTAATATTGACGTTTGCAAGGCACTAATTTTAGTTATAAAAATATATCATTTTCAATACCTGTAGTGAGAAGACTGTTAGGCTTTGGGGTAAGTCACCATAGATTCAAATACTTCAAAAAGGTTTAGGATTCCCTTGCATTCAATTTTATGCTCTAAAATCCAATCTCTTCAGAATATTTTTCCCTTTCATGAGACTGACCTCTCAGTGTTGCTGTTAGCCTTAAAGAATCCATTGGAATTTTTATAAAAGCAGACATCAGTTTTGCTAGTACTATTTCTTTTAAGGCTTCAAACCAATAAATTCTTTCCTTTCCCAAAATATACATTTTTTTTTAATTTTCATCATTTGTGTAAAACTATTTTCTCTATGAAAAGGAAAGGTTTGTTTTCCCTAGATTTTATTTCTCTTGTTGATATATCACATTTTGTGACACTGTTAAAATATCTTTATTGAGATAAAATTCACACACTATAAAATTCAACCATTTAAAATGTACAGTTTAATTATTTTCAGTATACCAAGTTGTACAACCACCAAGACAATCTATGTATAAAACATTTTCATCACGCCACAAAAAAACCTGTACCCATTAGCAGTCCCTCTCCATACAACTCCCTACCTCAGCTCTAGGCAACCACTAATATATTTTTCATTTCATTACTTTGTTTTTTCTTTACATTTCATATAAATGGATGATACAATATATGGTTTAATGTGACTGGCTTTATGTTTTTTTTATAGTGCAGCATGTATCAGAACTTCATTCCTTTTTATTGCCAAATAATATTTTATTTATTCATTCATAAGTTGATGGACAATTGAGTTGTGTCCATTTTTTGGCATTTATGACTAATGCAGCTATGAATATTTGTGTACAGACTTTTGAATGGAAATCTATTTTCATTTCTCTTGAATATATACCTCGAGTAGAATTGTTATGTCATATAGCAACTCTATGCTCAACTTTTCAGGGACTGAAAAACTATTTTCCAAAGAGGCTGCACTATTTTACATTTTCACCAAAAATATGTAAATGCTATGATTTATCCACATCTTTGTTAACACTTACTATTATGTGTCTTTTTGATTATACCCATCTCAGAGAGTGCAGCCACCACTCATCTGTCAGTTTGTCTTAGTGTGGTGGCTTGTGTGTTGTTGTGAGGCTATGTCACTGGTATTTCAAATGCTAACAGGGTCACCTGTGGTAGACAGGTTCCAGTGGAGCTTCCAGACCCAGACAATTGGGGAAGAAGGAAGGGGCCATTCACTTCTCCAAGAATTGGCCCACTGAAAAACTTAAGTATAGCAGTGAAACTCTGTCTGTTATATTATTGGAAAACTTTATGAATAGCCCTGAAACATTGTCTGATACAGTGCTGGAAAGATGAGCCCTTCTGATCAGAAAACACTCAAAATACGATTGCAGATGAGCTGCCTACTCAAAGTAGAGTCAATCTTGATGATGTGTATGGAAGAAAATTTTCAGGAACATGGAATGTACTAAGTATGAATCTAGGAAAATTGGAAGTTGTCAAAATGAAGTGGAATGATTAAAAATCAATATGCTAGGCATGCATGAGCTGAAGTGGACTGGTTCTGGCTATTTTGAATCAGACAACCATATGATCTCGTATGCCAGGAATGACAAATTGAAGAGAAATAGCGTGTCATCCATCATCACAAAGAATGTTTCAAGATCTATCCTGAAATGTAATATTGTCAGTTATAGGATAATATCCATATACCTATAAGGAAGGTCAGTTATGACTATTATTATTCAAATTTATGCACCAATCCCCAAAGCAAAGATGAGGAAATTGAAGACATTTTACCAACTTCTGCAGTCTAAATTGACTAATTTCAAAAACAGGTGAACTAATGGAGTGTGGAAATCATCGAACAATATCAATAATATCACATGCAAGTAAAATCTTGCTGAAGATAATTAAAAAATAGTTTCATCAGTACATTGATAGGGAACTTCCAGAAATGCAAGCTGGATTCAGAAGAGGACATGAAAAGAAGGAAATCATTGCTGAAGTCAGATGGATCTTATCTGAAAGCAAAGAATACCAGAAAGATATTTATTTGTGTTTTATTGACTATGCAAAGGCATTTGACTGTGTGGATCATAACAAGTTATGGATAACACTGAGAAGAATGAGCATCCCAAAAGACTTAATTGTGCTCATGAAGAACCTGTACATAGACCAGGAGACTGTCATTGAAGAGAACAAGGGGATACTGCATGGTTTAAAATCAGGAAGTTTGTGCATCAGGGTTGTATCCTTTCACCATACTTATTCAATCTGTATGCTGAGAAAATAATCTGAGAAGGTGGACTATATGAAGAAAAAAGTAGCATCAGGATGGAGGAAGACTCATTAACAACTTGTGATATGCTGATGTCATAGCATTTCTGGCTGAAGGTTAAGATGATCTGAGGCACTTATTGATGAAGATTAAACACTACAAGCTGCAGTATGGATTACATCTTAACATATAGAATAAATTCTCACAATGGGACCAGTAAGCAGCATCATGATAAATGGAGAAAAGATTGACATTGTCAAAGATTTCATGGATCCACAATCAACACCCATGGAAGCAGCAATCGAGAAATCAGATGATATATTGCACTGGGCAAATCTGCTGCAAAAGACTTCTTTAAAATGTTGAAGAGGAAAGATGTCAGTTTGAAGACTAAGGTATACTTAAATCAAGCCATGACATTTTCAATAGACTCACAAGAAAGGAGGGCATTTTACAATTTGATATATTAATTTTCTTATTTACCATTACTGGTTCTATTCATTTCTTCCTGTGGATTCAAGTCATCATCTGATTTCATTTTATTACTCCAAGAGAGCTTTGTTCCCACCCACCTTTTTTGTTATTATTTTCAAATATGTTGCATATTTATATATATAAATATTTATATAATATAATTTATATAATATAATATATTAATACTGTTTTATGCAATTACTTTTTAAAATCTGTTAAGAAAAGCATTGACATGAAATATAATATTATATTTTCTTTCATAATTACCTGAATAAATTTTTGTTTTTTTAAAGTGAATTCAGATTGTCGCTAAATTACATTTAGCTTTTGTTTGAAGAATTTCTTTAGCATTTCTTGTGAAGTAAGTCTGCTATGGTTCTAACCCATCAGCCATTCCATTGGAGAAAGATGAGGCAGTTTGCTTTCATAAATATTTATAGATTTGGAAACCATATGGGGTAGTTCTTTTCTGTTCTATAGGTCATTATGAGGCAGAATTGACTCAATGGAAATGGATTTTATTGTTGGCTGAAAATTGAACCATGAGGGTGGCTTAGTTCTAGACTTGAAGGGTGACTAAGGCCCATAACCTCAAGGGTTCCACCAGTCTCTGCCTGACCAATAAGTCTGGTCTTTTTTCATGATTTTTGGTTTTGTTCCACATTTTTCTCCCACTCTATTTAAGACTTTCTATTGTGATCCCTTTAAGAGTAATTGATATGTAGCCAAACATCATCTAGCTTTTCTGGACTCAAGGTCGTGAAGGCCAAGGCTCATGTAGTCCATTAGTCCATGGGATTAATGTTTCCATGCACCTCAGATGTTCTTCACTCTTCTTTTCTCCAGACAGAGACAGACAAATAATTGTACTTTAGATGGCTGCTTGTAGACCACAATTGCTATTTATCAAAGAAAGATGACCAATTTGACTATGGACTATGTTACACCAATTGACCATGGTGTCTCCTGAGACTATGGTTCTGAGCTCCCAGGCCTAGTGACTTATTCCCTTAAGATGTTTGTTATGGCTATGGAGTGTTTTATAACTTTGTCCCCTGTATGCTCTACCATATTCATGGCTTTATTTGCAGAAGATATAAAAACACATGTAGAAATATTTTCTGTTAAATGTCTATATATTATTCATGG
>NW_006922096.1:623207-626437 GCF_000298275.1 Orycteropus afer afer | reverse complement strand
GGAGTGGGAGGGGAGCTGTTGCATTGTGGTAAATTGTAGTCAATGTCATGAGACAAAGTATATGTGAACTGCTGTATGGAAAGTGAATTTGCTATGTAAATTTTCACACAAATTACAGTTAAAAAAAAGCAACGATCAGTTTTAGGGAGATATACTGCTTGGAGAGATCAATCACGGTAGAATAGAAAGTCTGTGTATGCACAGGGAGATAGCTCGGGGGACAGAAGAGCATGGGAGGGAACAGAGAGCTGTTGCAGTGTAAGAAATTGCAGTCAATGTGATGAGACAAAGTGTATGTGAGCTGCTGTATGGAAAATGAATTTGTTTGTAAACTTTCATCCAAATCACAATAAAAATTAAAAAATATTGCTATTTCAATATTTTCACCTGCAAAAAAAAAAAAGAATGATCAACTTTGATGGACTTTTTAAATATTTTACATTATAGAAATTGATACAGGACATATAAATAACTTATTTCAACCTAATTTGCTAGTACTATTTAGTATAATTCTCTGCCTTTTAAAATATTTCATTGTAAATAAGAGTCAAGACACCTATCATGGTGGTTATATTTGTGTGTCAATTTGGCTGGGCCTGGTTGAATGGCTGGGCATCTGGTGGTAGTAGTTATTCCCCATGATGAGACTGGCAATCAACTCCGTGGTGGGATCTACTATAAGCAACTGAGTAGCTGCCTTTGGGATGTGGTCTGCTTCCTGTATATAAGGAGAAGCTTTGAGAATGGTCTCTAGCCTTTGGCATGATTGGACCCTGCATGTAGTCGTGTTGTTGCTCAGCAGCCTGCTATGCTCTGCCAACCTTGGGACTTACAATGGACTTAAGTTAATGGCCTGCAGTGTGGATTGATAACATTGGGACTGTGCCTTTTTGCTTGTCAACCTTGGGGCTTCTCAGCCTCAGCAGCCTGCAACTGTTTGAGTGAAGAAATGCCTCTAGCTCCTGTGGGCTGGGATCAGGAGGCTGAGCTGGACTCCAAGGTTGAGAGGCTTTCACATAGCCCCTAGAGCCTGGCATTTTGAACTGGCACTTACAAACTCCAAATTGTAAGAATAAACTCCTGTTTGTTAAAGACATCCCATTTGTGGTATATTTTTTGTCAGAGCAGCACTAGGTAACTAGAATACCTATTAAATTAAAATTAATTTAAAATTAAATTAAAATCTGAAGTAAAATAGTTGAAGAGAAAATTGATGTTACCCTAAATAGAATAAGAATCAAATAATAAATAAAAGTACATAAGAAAACATAACTAATAAGCCATTACCACAGAATCATCCAAATTAAATTATTTTTAAGTGTAGTGTTATAACAATTATTTTGAAGATGAATTGCCTCATTTCCTTTAAAGATGTGCTGTGCATATATCTCAATGGAAGATATTACTAAATATAGATGAAATCTCCAGTGGTTGAAAACATTAATTAAATAAGAGGGAAAATAGATTTCTTTAAAATTTCCATTTGTACTATAATCTCCAAGGAGAAATCTTTTTTTTTCACTATTTCCACTAAAATGAATAAAATAATAAATTTATAAAATAGAGATATATTAATATCTAACTAGATAATTTCCAGTATTTTGTAACACACAAAAAAAAACAACTGCTGAAAGGTTAACTGAACTGAAAAATTTTCCACATTTCATATTCTTTTCTATACATCTTTCTTATTCAGCCTACTATAATACCTGGAATAATAATAACAAAAACATTTCATAATAAATGTGTATTAGAAGCTAACTCCCTGATGAATATCAAATGTTTGATACAACACAGGCAGAAAATTTCATCTAGCTCTATTCCCTGGGGGCATGTAATAGATGGTAAATGGAATAAATAGTGGATTAGCTATGAGAGGACAGTTTTCTACTTTTAACTATATCAATAATAGCAGCATGACCATAGCAACATGACCTTGGAAATAATCAAACCTCCTTAGAGTTCTCTTAACCTCATCTGCAAAAGAAAGAATAGGGTTTGATTTGATATTCTTTATAGTCTCTCTCTTCTTTCTCAAATCAAAGATTCCTTGGCAATTTAATCATTCACATGTTGTGTGCATGTCTCTAAGTGTGTGTCTGTGTGGTTATCTGCATGAATGAGGAATTTGCAGGCATAAGCAGACAGAATAACATCATAGAGTACTGTGCGAAGCAATGTAGTAGAAACTGTCCTGGTTTCTATGTAATTACTTACTACAATAGTATGATAAGAGGCTTAAACGGTAGGGGAAAGAAATACTGGTGACAGAGATATAAATTTACTTTAAATTCCCACACTAAAGGATGGCAAAGTATAGTTACTCTACTATGTTATCTTACTAGCAATATAACAGAAATCAAGCAGAAATTTTCCTGATCCCCATTTTGTAGAAGAGAGAACTGAATCTCAGAACAAATAACTTGGCCAAACAAACAAATAAAAAACCACACTGTTAAGTAACAGAGAACAAGTGAAGAGGGAAATAAAAGATGATAGATTAGAAAGGCATAGGCAGAAAGACAAAGGTTTGGGTTAACTAATCAGCATTTTAATTAAAACCCAGTTATTGGGAAAACTTAAACTCATTAAAAGAAAATAGCCCTGTGTTCTAGAAACTTTCCTAGTGCTGACTGAAATTGAAGCAACTCTGGTCAGCATGTGATAATGGAAAGGAAACTGGACTCTAAAAATACTAAAAATACATGTGTCCTAGATGTGGCTCTCAACTCATTAATGTTGTTAGTTGCCATAGAGCTGGCTCTGAGTCATGTAACTTTACCCACAACAGAATAAAAATGTTGCCTGCTCCTTTGATATTTTCAGGATCATTGGTATGCTTGAATCCATTGATATGGCCACTAGGGGGCCCATCTTCCATCACTATAACACCAAACCGGCTGAGTCAATTCCAGCTGCATAGCATCCATCTGACAATATTCAGTTGTAATCCATAAAGGTTTCATTGGCTAATTTTCAGAAGTAAATCACTAGGCACTTCTTCCTAGTCTCTCTTGCTCTGGAAGCTCCATTGAAAGCTGTCCACTATGGGTGACCCTACTGGTGACATAACTTCCAACCTCATAGCAACATCCAATTCACCACAGTATGACAAACTGACAGATGGTGGTGCAGCTAATTAATAGCATTAACTTATTCTTAGTGAGTTTTAGTATTCCTGACTTAGTTTCCTAGGACTGCAGTAACAAAATACCAAATAGAAATTTATT